>NW_024741691.1:0-5968 GCF_018991925.1 Homarus americanus | reverse complement strand
CTCGATCAGGGGTCTTTGATATACTCGATCAGTGGGCTTTGTTATACTCGATCAGGGGCCTTTGTTATCATCGATCAGGGGACTTTGTTATACTCGATCAGGAGCCTTTGTTATACTCTATCAGGGGCTTTTGTTATACTCGAACCAGGGGAATTTGTTATACTCGATCATGAGACCTTGTTATTCTCGATCAGGGCCTTCATTATGCTCGACCAGGGGGTTTTGATATACTCGATGCGAGGACTTTGTTATACTCGATCAGGGGGCTTTGTTATACTCGACCAGGGTGCTTTGTTGTGCTCGACCAGGGGACTTTGTTTTACTCGATAAGGGGAATTTGTTATACTTGATCAGGGGAATTTGTTATATTCGATCAGGGGCCTTTGTTATACTGGATTAGGGGCTTTTGTTATACACAATCAAGGGACGTTGTTATTCTAGATCAGGGGACTTTCTTATAATCGATCAGGGGGCTTTGCTTATATCGACCAGGGGACTTTGTTATACTCCATCAGGGTCTTTGTTATACTCCATCAGGGGCCTTTGTTATTCTCGACCAGGGGACATTGTTATACTCGATTAGGGGACTTTGTTATATTTGATCAGGGGGCTTTGTAATATTCGATCAGGGGGCTTTGTTATACTCGACCAGGGTGCTTTGTTGTGCTCGACCAGGGGACTTTGTTATACTCGATAAGGGGAATTTGTTATACTCGATCAGGGAATTTGTTTTACTCGATCAGGGGCCTTTGTTACACTCGACCATTGGACTTTGTTATACTCGATCAGGGGACTTTGTTATTCTCGATCAGGGGGCTTTGATATACTCGATGAGGGGACTTTGTTATACTCGATCAGGGTATTTGTTATACTCGATAATTGGACTTTGTTATACTCGATCAGGGGACTTTGTTATACTCGACCAGGGTCCTTTGTTATGCTCGACCAGTGGCCTTTGTTATACTCGATCAAAGGGCTTTGTTACATTCGATTAGGGGACTTTGTTATACTCGATGAGGGGCATTTGTTATACTCGATCAAGGGCCTTTGCTATACTCGATCAGGGGACTTTGTTAGACTCGATTAGGGGCCTTTGTTATAATCGATCAGGGGACTTTGTTATACTCGATTAGGGGGATTTGTTATACTATATCAGGGGCTTTTGTTATAATCGACCCAGGGGAATTGGGTATACTCGATCATGAAAATATGTTATACTCGATCAGGGCCTTTATTATACTCGACCAGGGGGGTTTGATATACTCGATCAGGGGACTTTGTTTTACTCGGTCAGGGGACTTTGTTATACTTGATCAGGAATTGCTGTTATACTTTCGATAAGAAATTTGTTATACTTTCGATCAGGGAATTTGTTATACTCGATCGAGGGCCTTTGCTGTACTGGATTGAGGCTTTTGTTTTACTCGATCAAGGGACTTTGTTATTCTCGATCAGGGGACTTTCTTATACTTTCGATCAGGGGCTTTGTTATACTCGTCAGGGACTGTTATACTCGATCAGGGGACTTTATTATACTTTCGATCGGAGCGCTGTTATACTCGACCAGGGGACTTTGTTATACTCGATAAGGGGACTTTGTTATACTCGATGAGGGGGCTTTGATATACACGATCAGGGGACTTTGTTATACTCGATCAGGGGACTTTGTTATACTCGATGATTGAACTTTGTTAAACGCGATCAGAGGACTTTGTTATACTCAACCAGGGTCCTTTGTTATGCTCGACTAGTGGCCTTTGTTATACTCGATCAGGTGGGCTTTGTTATATTCGATTAGGGGACTTTGTTATCCTCGATGAGGGGCATTTGTTATACTCGATCAAGGGCCTTTACTATACACGATCAGGGGACTTTGTTAGACTCGATTAGGGGCCTTTGTTATACTCGATCAGGGGACTTTGATATACACGATCAGTGGGCTTTGATATACTCGACCAGGGGCCTTTGTTATACTCGATCAGGGGCCTTTGTTATACTATATCAGTGGCTTTTATTATACTCGAACCAGGAGAATTTGTTATACTCGACATGAGACCTTGTTATACGCGATCAGGGCTCTTTGTTATACTCGATTAGGGATCTTTGTTATACTCGACCAGGGTGCTTTGTTATGCTCGACCAGTGGCCTTTGTTATACTCGAACCAGGGGAATTTGTAATACTCGATCATGAGACCTTGTTATACTCGATCAGGGCCTTTATTACGCTCGACCAGGGGGTTTTGATATACTCGATCAGGGGACTTTGTTATACTCGATCAGGGGGCTTTGTTATACTCGACCAGGGTGCTTTGTTGTGCTCGACCAGGGGACTTTGTTATTCTCGATCAGGGACTTTGTTATTCTCGATCAGGGGCTTTGATATACTCGATGAAGGCTTTTGTTATACTCGACAGTGCTTTATTTATTAACAAACCAGAGGACTTTGTTATATAAACTCTAAGAATTTGTTATACTCGATCAGGGGAATTTGTTATACTCGATCAGGGGCCTTTGTTACACTCGACCAGTGGACTTTGTTATACTCGATCAGGGGACTTTGTTATTCTCGATCAGGGGGCTTTGATATACTCGATGAGGGGACTTTGTTATACTCGATCAGGGTATTTGATATACTCGATGATTGGACTTTGTCATACTCGATCAGGGGACTTTGTTATACTCGACCAGGGTCCTTTGTTATGCTCGATAAGGGGACTTTGTTATACTCGATCAGGGGCCATTGTTATACTCGATCAGGGGACTTTGTTATACTCGACCAGGGGACTTTGTTATACTCGATCAGGGGACTTTATTCATACTCGATCAGGGAGCGCTGTTATGCTACTCGACCAGGGACTTTGTTATACTCTCGATAAGGGACTTTGTTATATACTCGATGAGGGGGCTTTGATATACTCGATCAGGGGACTTTGTTATACTCGATCAGGGGACTTTGTTATACTCGATGATTGAACTTTGTTAAACGCGATCAGAGGACTTTGTTATACTCAACCAGGGTCCTTTGTTATGCTCGACTAGTGGCCTTTGTTATACTCGATGAGGTGGGCTTTGTTATATTCGATTAGGGGACTTTGTTATCCTCGATGAGGGGCATTTGTTATACTCGATCAAGGGCCTTTGCTATACACGATCAGGGGACTTTGTTAGACTCGATTAGGGGCCTTTGTTATACTCGATCAGGGACTTTGATATACACGATCAGTGGGCTTTGATATACTCGACCAGGGGCCTTTGTTATACTCGATCAGGGGCCTTTGTTATACGATATCAGTGGCTTTTATTATACTCGAACCAGGAGAATTTGTTATACTCGACATGAGACCTTGTTATACGCGATCAGGGCTCTTTGTTATACTCGATTAGGGGTCTTTGTTATACTCGACCAGGTGCTTTGTTATGCTCGACCAGTGGCCTTTGTTATACTCGAACCAGGGGAATTTGTAATACTCGATCATGAGACCTTGTTATACTCGATCAGGGCCTTTATTATGCTCGACCAGGGGGTTTTGATATACTCGATCAGGGGACTTTGTTATACTCGTTCAGGGGGCTTTGTTATACTCGACCAGGGTGCTTTGTTGTGCTCGACCAGGGGACTTTGTTATTCTCGATCAGGGGACTTTGTTATTCTCGATCAGGGGGCTTTGATATACTCGATGAGGGGGCTTTGTTATACTCGACCAGGGTGCTTTGGTGTGCTCGACCAGGGGACTTTGTTATACTCGATAAGGGGAATTTGTTATACTCGATCAGGGGAATTTGTTATACTCGATGAGGGGCCTTTGTTACACTCGACCAGTGGACTTTGTTATACTCGATCAGGGGACTTTGTTATTCTCGATTAGGGGGCTTTGATATACTCGATGAGGGGACTTTGTTATACTCGATCAGGGTATTTGTTATACTCGATGATTGGACTTTGTCATACTCGATCAGGGGACTTTGTTATACTCGACCAGGGTCCTTTGTTATGCTCGACCAGTGGCCTTTGTTATACTCGATCAAAGGGCTTTGTTATATTCGATTAGGGGACTTTGTTATACTCGATGAGGGGCATTTGTTATACTCGATCAAGGGCCTTTGCTATACTCGATCAGGGGACTTTGTTAGACTCGATTAGGGGCCTTTGTTATACTCGATCAGGGGACTTTGATATACTCGATCAGTGGGCTTTGTTATACTCGATCAGGGGCCTTTGTTATGCTCGATCAGGGGACTTTGTTATACTCGATCAGGAGCCTTTGTTATACTCTATCAGGTTCTTTTGTTATACTCGAACCAGGGGAATTTGTTATACTCGATCATGAGACCTTGTTATACTCGATCAGGGCCTTTATTATGCTCGACCAGGGGTTTGATATATACTTTCGATCAGGGACTTTGTTATACTCGATCAAGTTAGCTGTTGTGTGCTCGACCAGAGACTTTGTTACTGCCTCGATAGGAGAATTTATTTATATATCGATCCCAGGGTATTATACTCGATCAGGGGCGCTGCTATATGGATTAGGGGCTTTTGTTATACTCGATCAAGGACTTTGTTATCCTCGATCAGGGGACTTTGTTATACTCGATGAGCGGGCTTTGTTATACTCGATCAGGGGACATTGTTATAGACTTTTAGGGTCCTTTGTTACACTCGATCAGGGGCCTTTGTTATACTCGTTCAGGGGGACTTTGTTATACTCGACCAGGGGACTTTGTTATACTCGATCCAGGGCCTTTGTTATACTTGATCAGGGGACTTTTTTATACTCGCACTCGGGACTTTGTTATACTCGATCAGGGGACTTTGTTATACTCGATCAAGGGCCTTTGTTATACTCGACCAGGGGACTTTGTTATACTCGATAAGGGGACTTTGTTATACTCGATGAGGGGGCTTTGATATACTCGATCATGGGGTTTGTTATACTCGATCAGGGGACTTTGTTATACTCGATGATTGAACTTTGTTAAACTCGATTAGAGGACTTTGTTATACTCAACCAGGGTGCTTTGTTATGCTCGACCAGTAACCTTTGTTATACTCGATTAGGGGGCTTTGTTATATTCGATTAGGGGACTTTGTTATCCTCGATGAGGGGCATATGGTATACTCCATCAAGGGCCTTTGCTATACACGATTAGGGGACTTTGTTAGACTCGATTAGGGGCCTTTGTTATACTCGATCAGGGGACTTTGATATACACGATCAGTGGGCTTTGATATACTCGACCAGGGGCCTTTGTTATACTCGATCAGGGGCCTTTGTTATATTATATCAGTGGCTTTTGCTGTACTCGAACCAGGAGAATTTGTTATACTCGATCATGAGACCTGGTTATACGCGATCAGGGCTCTTTGTTATACTCGATTAGGGGTCTTTGTTATACTCGACCTGGGTGCTTTGTTATGCTCGACCAGTGGCCTTTGTTATACTCGACCAATGGACTTTGTTATATCGATCAGGCCTTTCGTTACACTCTCGACCAGTGGACTTTGTTGTACTCATCAGGGACTTGTTAATTCTCGATCAGGGGCTTTGATATACTCGGCGAGGGGCTTTGATATACTCGATGAGGGGCTTCGTTATACTGACCAGGCGGTGCTTTGGTTGTGCTCGACCAGGGGACTTTGTTATACTCGATAAGGGGAATTTGTTATACTCGATCAGGGGAATTTGTTATACTCGATCAGGGGCCTTTGTTACACTCGACCAGTGGACTTTGTTATACTCGATCAGGGGACTTTGTTATTCTCGATCAGGGGGCTTTGATATACTCGATGAGGGGACTTTGTTATACTCGATCAGGGTATTTGTTATACTCAATGATTGGACTTTGTCATACTCGATCATGGGACTTTGTTATACTCGACCAGGGTCCTTTGTTATGCTCGACCAGTGGCCTTTGTTATACTCGATCAAAGGGCTTTGTTATATTCGATTAGGGGACTTTGTTATA
>NW_024741690.1:0-12409 GCF_018991925.1 Homarus americanus | reverse complement strand
ACAACCACGACTATGCTTATAACAACCATTTAATATGATTATAACAGCCACGAATATGATTATAATAAACTACTTACTCATAATTATAACACCCCACGTAATTATGATTATAACAACTATGACCATAATTTTAATAACCACTTAATTATGATTATAACAACTAATGACTATGATTAGTAAATCCACGACCATGATTATAATAAACCACGATCATGATTATAACAACCACGACTATGATTATAACAACTACGACTTCAATTATAACACCCACGACCATGATTATAACAACTACGACCATGATCATAACCACGACCATGATTATAACAACCACGACTATGATTGCAGCAACTACGACTATGATTATAACAACCACGCATCATGATCATAACACCCACGACCTGATTATTTGAACCACAACTATGATTATAATAATTCCACGACCTTGATTATGAGAACCACAACTATGATTATAACAACCACGACCATGATTATATCAACCACGACCTGATTATAACAACTACGACTATGATTATAACACCCACGACCATGATTATAACAACCACGACTATGATTATAACAACCACGACCATGATTATAACAGCCACGAATATGATTATAACAACCACGAATTCATGACTATAACAACCACGACCATGATTGAAACAACCACTTAATTATAATTTTAACAACCACGACTATGATTATAACAAAACACGACTATGATTATAACACCCACGACCATGATTATAACAACCACGACTATGATTATAACAACCACGACCATGATTTATAACAGCCACGAATATGATTATAACAACCACGCACTATGACTATAACAACTACGACCATGATTATAATAACCACGACCATAATTTTAATAACCACGACTATGATTATAATTAACCACGACCATGGCTATAAATAACCACGACTATGATTATAACAAACGCGACTAAGGATTATAACACCCACGACCATGATTATGACAACTAATGACCATGAGATTATAAATAAATCACGACCATGATTATGACAACCACGACCATGATTATAAATAACTACGACTATGATTACAACAACCACGACCATAATTATCTCATATACTATAGTAATAGCCGTGTCTGTGTGTGTGTGTCTGTTCTGGGCAATAAACGGCACAATCAGTTTTTCATCAAACTTGGTGAAAAATCGCAAAATTCGTAGAGTGGAACAAAACTGGTCCCATGTCGAAGGTTTCTTTAGAAGGCATTAATTAACCATTTTATTTACGTTGGAAACGATGTCGCCATATTGCCATCCTTCTGGCGGTTAAGTGCTAGCCAAGCACGAGCTGCTGAACTTTCATGCTTTTGCAAACTGTTCCACCGGACCTGCCACCTGGCAGGAGGTGCCCACGATCACTTGTTCCATAGTATTTCCGTGTCATGGTGCAACCGGCAGATATTGTTACCGAGATTACTGTACCGGATAATTGTCGATAATCATCCAGATTTCTTATGAAAACACTAAACAATGCTACAGTGAACAGCAAGATACAGCAATATAAAACATACAAAGTTTTATTTTAAAGTTAGTCAATATGAGCTGGTATTGAGGCTCTAGACATGAAAGTGACATTTTGTAGCATCCTCTTTCCCTTCAAGATTCCTAAGTTCATGATATTGAAATCAAAAAACTTCTAATTCGTTGACAGTCCCAGAGGAAGACCTGTTACTAGGACAGGCTCCTAGTGACGAGCCAGCTAAGCCATGGTCCCCCCCACACCTTCCCCAATGGTCAGAACAATTCTACTTAGAACCGTTGTAACCACAGTGATCATATCAACACAATTTTATAAATACGTCTTACTTGTTATAGATTTATCATTTAGTCTATACAATTTGCTTAAAACTCGGAAAAATCATTAGTAATCACCAGTTCTCAGTGCCATTAGGGAATTCAGTGAAACCTGTAAGTATTTTTTTCTTTCACTAACATAAATTACACTACATTCCCAGATTAATACTGGCGTTATCATTTCAATTGTTTGACTCTACTGGCGTTGTTACAACAGACTGGACGATCAATAATTAACCCTACGGAAGGACAGAGGCGTTCTCAGCAGTAGACTACTGGTACACCAGACACCCTTGCCCTCCACTCCCCTGACTCTGTGGGCAAAGTGGTGCCTTATATACAGGTTAAGGTAAGATTCTCACCTAACCTAAGGTAGTGGAGTACTATATTATTTACTAATTACACTAATCAACAACAACTAAATTATGAAGTACAACTTTTATTTCTTGATATCCTTATTGTTCCCATAACATGTATGATAATTGCTCTCAATTTTCCAAAATAGTATAAGACTATAAGATCAATGTCATTGTACTTCACTATAAATGAGCATTTGTTTCCCAGTGTGTCCCAACAGTCATACCCACACACACGCACACACGGTCACCCACATTTACACAAAGTAAATGTATTTAATAAACTTATTTCAGTACAGCGACGCTAAGATCACTTTCTCTCACTCAGTTTGTGGATGTAAGGACCGGAAGGATGGTGTGTAGAGACAGGAGGGGAGGTATAAAAGGAGGGTCAAGTATCATGCTGGGCTACGCCAACAATCCCACAGCCACAGCCTCAACTTATCGCGACCCCTACGGCTGGTTCCACACAGGCGACGTTGACTACTATGACCAAGACAACTTCGTCTACTCCTCACCGGCAGGATTAAGGACCTTATTAAAGTTAAGGATACCAGGTGAGAATTGAACTGTTAGCGTAGAACAGACTACTGTACACTTACTGGTTGATTTTCTTCCCTTTATTAGACAAGCAATCTAACAAAAACATAACGTAACAAATTTTAACCTATTAACCAACCCTACTCTAACATAACATAACCTTACCAAATTTTTTTCGAATCTAATCTCTTTTCTGGGTAACCTCATCTCACTCTAACCTTACCTAATTTAACCTAATCTAGCCTAATCTGCTAACCCTAAATAGCCTTTGTTAACGTAAGTTTTATGGTAAGTACTACCAAGTGAACCGATTTATGTAGATGTTGAAAGACAATATCGGCCACTAGAACACGTACCAGCAACACCAGGTGCACAGTTACCAATAATAACACCATATATACAGGTGTATTTGCGGCCTTTGTTGTCCATACTGGAATACAAAGTTTGAGCCATGATGGTCCCAGTGTTCACTCCAAGACTCAAGTCCGTCGGACGATTGTAGCTCAGGGGATTATTTGTCCAGGGGAAGACCCACTCAATTCCCCATCGTACATCCAGTCTATAGGCACAGAGGGAGGCCCACTCGCCCAGAGTACACACAGCAGTCTAGGCCCAGTGAGGCCTACCTACTCCCCATAGTACATCGTCACTACATCTAGTGAATGTGTGACACACCATACGGGGGATGCATACGAGGAACACCAGACATAATTCTTGCACTTGATGAAAAATACGACAGATTTCAACACTCAAAGCTAGCTTGGTCAGCTCAACAAGTTTAGCATTTTCATGTCAACACAACAATGGATCTTATTTCTTGCTTCATAGAAAAGACACAGTAATGTTGTTTATGGCTCCAGATCCGTCCAATTCGGGGCTACTGTGTAAGTGGCATCCCCTCAAGAGAGTGAGTTAGACCCCATCTTAGTTGTAATAAAACATTAATAGCTAGCTGTATGTTCCTCTTAGCTGATGATATGAAGATGTTCTGATATGTTCAGTGACTGGAGGCAATGTTCAGGTTCACGGGATTAAAAACAACGTCTTAAAATGTTCTAATAACACGTATTATTGTTTCAAGATCACATTAACGACTAAGACAACAAGGCGATAGTGAGACCCGGCTGTCGCTTACTTCCCTTTCGTTGTACAGGTAATCCCCGCTGAGCTGGAGAAAGTGTTGTTGCAGTACGAGGTGGCGTGGAGGAGGCGGCGGTGCAGGGCGTCCCTCCCCCGTAAGATGGGCGAGGCCACGGGCCTACGTGGCGCTTCTACATCAGGCAATCGTCCTGCACCTTCCACACCTGCTACAGTTCGTCGCCGGTGGGTCAATACTCCTTACACGTGTTCTATACTACATAAACTACAAACGTTACTACCTACATATAATACATGTTATCACCTTTCATTACTACACATTTATCATCTACATATAATATACATGTTATTACTCTATATGCCACATGTGTTACCATCCACATATATTACATTTATCTAATATTACACTTTAGTCTGAACTAATGACAGTGACCCACCATAACCTCTACAGTAACTCACCATAACTCCTACAGTGACCCACCATAACTCCTAAGCAGTAACTCAATTATAACCCCACAGTGACTCCAATTATAGCTCACTCTAGTGACCCACTATGATTCCTACAGTGACCCACCATGACTCCCACCCAACCCACCATAGCCCCACAGTGACTCAATTACAGCTCACTCAGTGACCCACTATGACCCCACAGTGACCCACCATGACTCCTACAGTAACTCCACCACCCCACAGTGACCCACCATAGCTCACCCAGTGACCCACTATACCCCACAGACCCACCATGACCCCACCTTAACCCAATTATAACTCCCACAGTGACTCCACCATAGCTCACCAGTGACTCCACTATGACTCCCACAGTGACCACCATGACCCCCACCTTAACCCACCATAACCCCACAGTGACCACCATAGCTCACCAGTGACCCACTATGACCCCAACAGTGACCCACCATGACCTACAGTAACCCACCATAACTCCCACAGTGACCCACCATAGCTCACTAGTGACCCACTATGACTCCCAAGGAAAGTGACCCACCACACCCCACCTTAACCCACCATAACTCCCACAGTGACCAACATAAATTCCACAGTGATCCAATTATAACTCCCACGGGGACTCCACACTGATGACTTACAAAGGAACCATCTCATGACTCCTACAGTGACCCACCATAAATTCCACAGTGACCCAATTATAACTCCTACAGTGTCCTGCACCATGACGCCCAGAGTAACCCACCATGACTCTCACAGTGACCTAATATAACTCCACCAGACCCACCATGAGTCTTAAAGTAACCTACCATGACTCATACACAGTAACCCCACCGTAACTCCCACAGCGACCCACTATAACTCCCACAGTGATTCACCATAACCCCACGGCAGACCCACCATAACCCCCACAGTGATTCACCATAACTCCCATAAGGACCATCATATTCCTACGGTGACCAACCAGAATTCACCCACGGCATCCACGATAACTCCTCTACTTATGACCCACCATAACTCCCACAGTGACTCCACCATGACCTCACAGTGACCCACCATGACTCTACAGTAACTCACTAACTCCCACGGTGACCCAATTATGACTCGCACAGTGACCCACCATGACTCCCACGGTGACCCAAATGACTCTAAATAGCACCCAAACATAACCCCACAGTGACCCACCATAACTCCCTTTAGTGACCAATTATGACTCCCACAGTGACCTACCATGACTCCTGGGTGAACCAATTATGACTCCTACAGTGACCTACCATGATTCTGAGGAACCACCATGACCCCACACAGTAACCCAATTATAACCCCATATGATCCACCATAACTCCCATTATGACTCCAATTACGACTCCTAATAGACCACCATACCCCACAGTGATCCACCATAACTCCCACGGGACCACCATGACTCCCACAGCAACCCACCTTTTAACCTCACAGTGACGCACCACACCCTACACAGACGCACCATGATCTCTGAGGTGAAACCACCATGACCTCGCACAGTAACCTCACCATAACTCCTACAGTGACCCAATTATAATTCCCATGCAGAACCAATTATGAATCCCACAGTGACCCACCATGACTCCCACAATGACCCAATTATGATTCCCACGGTGACCCACTATGACTCACACAGTGACCCACCATAACTCCCCACAGTGTCCCACAATGACGCCCAGAGTAACCCACCATGACTCGCACAGTGACCCACGACACTCCAACGGTGACCCACCATGTGTCCCAAAGTAACCCAATTATGACTCACAGTAACCCCACCATAACCACACAGTAACCCCACCATAACTCCCACAGTGACCCACCATAACTCCTGATGATTCACCATAACTCCACGGTGACCACCATGCTCCCACAGTGATTCACCATAACTCCTGATGACCCTGCAGCTCACGGTGACAAACCGTAACTCACCCAGTGACCCGATAACTCCCGGTGACCACCATAACTCCCCAGTGACCCACCATGACTCTCACAGTGACCCACCATGACTCCACAGTAACCACCATAACTCCTGATGACCACTATGCTCGCACAGTGACCCACTACTCCACGTGACCCACATGACTCTAACAGTGACCCAACATAACTCCACAGTGACCCACAAAACTCCCTTAGTGACCCACCACAGCTCCCACAGTGACCCACCATGACTCCCAAGGTGAACCACCATGGCTCCCCAGTGACCCCTTTGCGCTCCACAGTGATCCACCTGCTCACAGTGTCCCACCGCAGCTCCCACAGTAAGCCACCATGACTCCCACAGTGACGCACCATGGCTCAACGGTGAACCACCATGACTCCCTGATGACCCACCATAGCTCCTGATGACCCCACCATGACTCCCACAGTGACCCACCAGGACTCCAACAGTGACCTACCACCTTCATAGTGACCCACCCTTAACTCCCACAGTGACCCACCATAACTCCCACAGTGACCCACCTGGCTCCACTGTCACCCACCATAGCTCCCACGGTGACCGACCATGGCTCCCAAGTGACCCGCAAGACTCCACAGTAACCCACCTTAACTCCCACAGTGATCACCATAACTCCCACAGTGACCCACCATGACTCCCACAGTGACCCACCATGACTCCCAAAGTAATCACCACTGCTCCACAGTGACCCACCATAGCTCTCACAGTGATCCACCATGACTCCCACGGGATCCACCGCCAGCTCCCACAGTGAACCACCATGAGCTCCCACAGTGACCACCATGACTCCCACAGTGACCCATCAGAGCTCCCACAGTGACCCACCATAACTCCCCACAGTGACCCCGCCATGGCTCCTGATGACCCCACCTGCTCCACAGTGATCCACCATAACTCCCGGGGATCCACCATGACTCCACAGTAACCCACCTTAACTCCCACAGTGATTCACCATAACTCCCACGGTGACCCACCGTAACTCCTGATGATTCACCTGCTCCACAGTGACCCACCATGGCTCACGGTGACAAGCCGTAACTACCCAAGTGACCACGATAACTCCAGTGACCCACCATACTCCACAGTGAGCCACCATGGCTCTCACAGTGTCCCACCATGGCCTAGAGTAACCCTGTGACTCGCACAGTGACCCAATATAACTCCACGGTGACACCATTTGTCCTAAGTAACCTCACCTGCTCACACAGTAACCCCACCATAGCTCCCCACAGTGACCCACCATAACCTCCTGATGATTCACCATAACTCCTGGTGACCCACCATAACTCCCACAGTGATTCCTGCTCCCAGTGACCCACGTAGCTCCCACGGTGACAAACCGCCAACTACCCTGATGACCGGTAACTCCCGGTGACCCACCACCAGCACCCACAGTGAACCACCATGACTCTCCTGACCCACCATAGACTCCCACAGTAACCCACCTGCTCCGGTGACCCTGCAGCTCGCACAGTGACCCCACCAGGCTCCCATGCAGCTCTAACGTGTCCTGCGCTCGGTGACACCATAACTCCTGTGACCCACCGCAGCTCCGACCCACCATGACTCCCAGGTGACCACCGCGGCTCCCACAGTGACTCACTTATCCCACAGTGATCAACCACCGCTCACAGTAGTCCCCTGGCCACTCCGGCTCATGCTCCTGATGACTGCAGCTCAACGGTGAACCACCATGCGGCTCCACAGTGACCCTGCAGCTCCCCGGTGACCCACCGCGGCTCTCTGGTATTTGCGCTCCCAGTAACCAGCGGCTCCCAGTGATCACCGCAACTCCCACAGTGACCACCATGACCCAGTAACCCCACCATAACTCCCGACATACCGCGGCTCCTGATGACCCACGCGTCTCCGGTCACCCACCACGCTCCACAGTGACGCGACCGCCTGGGGCTCCCAAGGTAACCCACGCTTAACTCTCGGTGAGTCACCCATGACTCCCACAGTGACCCACATGGCTCCTGGTAACCCTCATGACTCCCTGAAACAACCAGCTACCATCCAGTGATCCACCATAACTCCACAGTGATCACCGCCAGCTCCCGGGGAATCACCGCAGCTCCCACGGTGAACCCCGCACCATCCTGACCCACCTGCTCCGACGACACCGTGACTCCCTAGTGACCCCTGCTCCCGGCAGCCCCACCCGGCTCCTGTTGTTACGCTCCCACAGTGATGCCTGCGCTCAGCAGTGACCCACCGCAGCTCCCCTGTATTACCATAGCTCCCCTGGTGACCCACCAGGACTCCCAGTGACCTGCCATTGCTCCATGGTGAACCACCAGCTCCCTGATGACCCCTCCCACAGTGACCCGCGGCTCCCACTGTACCCACCTGCTCCTGATGATCCGACCGCATGACTCCCAGTGACCGCAAGACTCCCACAGTAACCACATTAGCTCCCACAGTGATCCACCATAACTCACGGTGACCTGCGGCTCCTGATGACACCACCGCGGTCCCCGGTAACCACCATAACTCCCACGAAGAGAACCCTGTAACTCCTGACACCCTGCTCGGTAGATCGACCACTTGGACTCCCCACTGACCCACCATGGGTTGGTGACCCTGCGTAGCTCACAGATGACCTGCTCCTGATGTCCAGCTCGCAGCGCCCAGAGTAACCATGGCTCGCACGGTGACCCAATATAACTCCAGCAGTGACCTGCGGGTCCCTAAAGTAACCACCTTGGCTCCCAGGAGCTTCCTGCACTCCCGTGACCCTGCTCCTACAATGATCCACCATAACTCCCGTTTACCCGCGCTCCCAGTGATTCGCGCTGCTCCAGGTGGCCCTGCAGCTCCCACGGTGACCAGCCGTAACTGCCCTGATGACCCGATAACTCCGGTGACCGCCGCCATCTCCTTATGACCACCGGCTCTGATGACCCGCCTGACTCCCACAGTAACCACCACATCTGGCACTTTGGTGACCCACCACCTGACTCCAGTGACCCTGTGGCTCTGCTGGTGATCCAACATCTCTCCCTGGTGACCACCTGCTCTCCTTGACATTACCATGGCTCCCCAGCCAGCCCACCCTGACTCCCAGGTGAACCACCAGCTCCTGATGACGCACCTTGGCTCCTGACGTCCCTGGCTCCCATTAACCTGCAGCTCCAGTGACCCTGGGCTCCCTTACTGACCCACGATATCTGGTGACCCACCATGTCCCAGTGACCCATTACTGGCTCCCGTGACCCTACCTTCTCCACTGTCTTCACCACCTCTCCCACAGTGACCGACCATGACTCCCCAGTGACCCACCAGACTCCCACAGTAACCCACCCTAGCTCCCACGTGATCACCGCTCCCATTGGCTTGCAGCTCCCCGGTAGCCACCCCTAACTGCTGGGTTTACCGTAGATCCTGCAGATCTCTCCACGGTGACCCACCACTGGCTCCCAGTGAACCACCATGGCTCTGATGAATCACCGTGGCTTGCCGACCTACCGCCAGCTCCCTGGTAAACACCACCTTTGGCCTCCCAGAAGTGTCCCACCATGGCTCCCACAGTGACCTACCGTCGCGCCGCTCCAGTGACCCACCACCGCCCGGTGAACCACCATGGCTCCCCTGCATTACCATGGCTCTCACGGTGGATCGTGGCTCCAGTAACCCTGCTCCTGACTGACCCCACTGCAAGCTCGCACAGTGACCTCGCGGCTCCCGACGTGCCCAGCTCGCTTGAGCATACTCTCCACAGTGATCCACCACTGCTCCCACGGTGACCCACGTCTGACCCACCATGGCTCTGGTGAACCGCCACGACTCCTGATGACCCACCTTATCTCCCACAGTCACCTCAGCTCCTGATGACCCCTTGAGCTCCCACGATAGCCACCACGGCTCCCTGTGACGCTGCAGCTCCCACAGTGATCTGGCTCCCCTGATGACCCACCGCTCCGGTAACCCTACCACTCCCGCAGGACCGCTGTTTACGGTAACCACCGGGTCGCGGTGAATCTCCTGACCCCATAATGACCCGCCAACTCCGTGGCCTCGTGACCACACCATGACTCCCCTGACCCACCGCGCGGCTCCCACAGTGCCTACCACTCTCCCACGGTGACCCACCTGAGCTCCCCAGTGACCCGCAGCTCCCGTGACCCACCGCTGCTCCTGTGTGATCACCATAGCTCCGGTGACCCACCATGCGCTCACAGTGATCCACCCTGCTCCCCTGATGACCACCATGACTCCCACAGTGACCACCATGGCTCCCAGTGACACCACGGCTCACAGTGATCACCACCATCAGCTCCCAGCGCAGCTTCCCAGCTAACCTACCCAGTCCTGGCTGTTGCAGCTCCCCAATAACCTTGAGCTCCAGCCACCATGGCTCCTGACCTGCTGCTCTGATGACCACCATAACTCCTGATGACCCTGCATGACTCCACAGTGACCTACACCTGGCTCCCACAGTAACCACCATTGCTCCTGATGACCCACCAACTCTCAGTGATCCTACTCCCGAGTGATCCACCATGACCTCCCCACAGTGACCACCATGGCTCCCCGATGACCCACCATAACTCCTGGTGACCCTGCAGCTCCTGACCCCTGCTCCCACAGTGACCCACCGCAGCTCACAGTGACCCACCATGACTCCTGATGATCACCATGCTCCACGAGGATCACCGAGCTCCCACAGTCCATCCGCACACTCCCACAGTGATTCACCTGCTCCCGGTGACCCACCATAACTCCCAGTGATTCTGCAACCCCTGATGACCCACCATCGGCTCCCACGGTGACAGACCGTAACTACTGTTCCGATAACTCACAGTGACCGCCAACTCCCACAGTGACCCTGACTCTCACAGTGTCCCATGACGCCTGGGTAACCCTGCTGTTCGCTGGTGACCCAATATAACTCAGCGGTGACCCACCATGTGTCCCAAAGTAACCCACCGCAGCTCACGGTGACCCTACCATGCTCCTGATGACCCACCTGCTCCCAGTGATTCACCACTACTCCCGGTGACCCACCATAACTCCTGATGATTCACCTGCTCCTGATGACCCACCAGCTCCCACGGTGACAAACCGTAACTACCCACGATGACCCACAACTCACGATGACCCTAACTCCTGATGACCACCATGACTCTCTGACCCACCATGACTCCAGTAGCCCACCACCAACTCCCACAGTGACCCACCATGACTCACTGATGACCCTGACCCCACAGTGACACCATGACTCTAACAGTGACCCAACACATAACTCCCTCATGGCCCTGCTCCCTTGGTGACCCACCATGACCCAGTTGACCCACCATGACTCCTGAGTGACCCTCCGGCTCCTGATGACCCACCATGAGTCTCACAGTAACCACCACCATGCTCCCACAGTGACCCACCAGGACTCCCACAGTGACTACCATAACTCCCACGTGACCCACCATTGCCCCACAGTGACCTTGACTCCCAGTGACGCACCATGACTCCAACGGTGACCACCATGACTCCCAGTGACCCCATGACTCCCACAGTGACCCTGGGACTCCTGATGACCTGCCACTGACTCCCCTTAGTGACCTCTGCTCCCCAGTGACCCACCATGACTCCTGTGACCACCACGCCCGGCTCCTGTCACCCACCATAGCTCCCAGTGACCGACCAGGACTCCCACTGTGACCCCTGAACTCCTGATAACCCACCTTAACTCCCACAGTGATCCACCATAGCTCCCACAGTGACTTACTACTGGCTCCACAGTAACCCGCCATGACTCCTGATAACCCACCATAACTCCCACAGTGACCCACCGCAACTCTCACAGTGATCCACCATGATTCCACGGGATCACCCTGGCCACCCCAGTGAACCCACCATGACTCCCCAGTGACCCCGCTCCCGGTGACCCACCATGGCTCACAGTGACCCACCTGCTCCCACAGTGACCCGGCTCCCTGACCTGCTCCCACAGTGTTCCTGCTCCGGGATCCACCATGACTTCCACAGTAACCCACCTTAACAGTGACGCAGCTCACAGTGACGCACCACTGACTCCTGAGGAAACCGCCGTGACTCGGTAACCTGCATAACTCCCACGGTGATCCGCAACTCCTGATGACCCAGCGGCTCCCACAGTGACCACCATAACTCCCAC
>NW_024741689.1:0-41916 GCF_018991925.1 Homarus americanus | reverse complement strand
ATCATCACTAACATCATCAATTAATCATCACACAATAATAATATTACATTAATAAATATCAATAATACTAATATTAATAATAATATAAAAATGGGAAATATCTACTTTCCGAAAGATAGATAAAACTAAATTACGAAAAGATTATCATAGAAAAACGGGAAATCGGTATCATAAAAATGGGAGATTCACTTCCTATGAAAGTTGAGTGATAAAACAACTTCCGGAAAATAGATTATCAGTAGAAAACGGGAAATTTTAGACTACAAAAAATGGGAAATTTCTACTTTCCGGGAAAGTTGGTTAGATAACCAAATTCCATTAAAATGGATTACCGCAGAAAACGAAATTTAAATGCTAAAAATGGAAGATCTACTTTCCAAGGAAAGTTGGTTAGATAACCTCTGAAAATAGATTATCATAGAAACGGGAAATTTGTATCATATTAAAATGGGAATATCTTCCGGGAAAGGAAGATAACCAACTTGCTGAAAATAGATTATCATAGAAAAACGAAATTTGTATCATAAAAATGGGAAACATCTACTTCATGAAAGTTGAGTTAGGATAAAACAACTTCCCGAAAATAGATTATCAGAAAACAAAATTGTATCATAAAATGGGAAACATCTACTTCCGGGAAAGTTGTTGATAACCAAATTTGCTGGTGATTATCATGCAGAAATGGGAAATTTGCATCATAAAATGGGAAAACATCTACTTCGCGAAAGTTGAAAGATGCCAAACCTCTCAAAAGACAGATTATCATAGAAAGAAACTTGTATCATAAAATGGAAATATCTATCAAGCATAGATAAACCAAATTTGCTGAAATAGATTATCATAGAAATGGAAATTTGTATCATAAAATGGAAATATCTACTTTCCGCGAAAGTTGAAGATAAACAACCTCCGGAAAATAGATTACTGTAGAAAACGGGAAATTTGTATCATAAAATGGGAAATATCTATTTCCGAAAGTTGACAGATAAACCAAATTTGCCGAAAATAGATTATCATAGAAAAAACGAAATTTGTACTCAAAAATGGAAATATTCATTTCATGAAAGTTGAGCAGATAAACAACTTCTTTCCCGGAAAATAGATTATCATAGAAAACGAAATTTGTATTGTAAAATGGGAAATATCTACTTCAGAAAAGTTGGTTAGATAAACCAAATTTGCGAAAATAGATTATCATAGAAAACGGGAAATTTGTATCATAAAAATGGGAAATACTTATTTGCCAGTTGTTGATAAACAACTCCTGGAAAAGATCATCAGAAATGTAAAATTTGTATCATAAAAATGGGAAATATCTACTTTCCGGGAAGTTGATAGATAACCAAATTTGCTGAAAATAGATTACTGCAGAAAACGGGAACGGATCATAAAAATGGGAAATATCTACTTCCGCGAAGTTGATAGATAAACAACTTTCCTGGGAAAAATAGATTATCAAGAAAAACGGGAAATTTGTATCATAAAAATGGGGAAAATATCTACTTTCCGAAAGTTGGTTAGATAAAGAACGAAGGAAAACAGATTATCAGCAGAAAACGAAATTTGCATCATATAAAAAATGGGAAATATCTACTTCCGGCGAAAGTTGAGTTAGATAAACAACTTTCTCCCGGCAACAGATTACTGGTAGAAAATGGGAAAATTTGTATCAGCAAAAAGCGAAATATTCACTTTCCGGGAAAGAGCAGATAAACCAAATTTGTTTATAGGTTAGATTTTTTATCAGTAGAAAACGGAAATTTGTATCATAAAAATGGAAATATTCATTTGCCAAAAGTTGAGTTAGATAAATAACTTTCCCGGAAATAGATTATCACAGAAAACGGAAATTTGCATCATAAAAATGGGAAATATCTACTTTCCGGAAAGTTGGTTAGATAACCAAATTCCTATGAAAATAGATTATCATAGAAACGGGAAATTTGTATCATAAAAAATGTGGAAACATCTACTTTCCGCGAAAGCGAGATAGATAAACCAAATTTGCCGCAAATAGATTTTATTTAAAACAAATTGTATCATAAAAAATGGGAAACATCTACTTCATGAAATTTGTTAGGATAAACAACTTCCTGCATTATCATAAAAAATGAACTTTGTATCAAAATGAAACATTCATGAAAAGTTGGTTAGATAAACCAAATTCCATGTAAAAGCAGATTATCATAGAAAACGGGAAACAAATGAAGAAAAAGGAAATATCACTTTCCATGAAAGTTGAAAGTTAGATAAACAACCTTCCCGAAAATAGATTATCACAGAAAACGGAAATTTGTATCACAAAAATGGGAAATATCTACTTTCCGAAAGCATGAGATAAACGGTCACAAAAGTTAGATTACTGGGTAAGAAAATGAAATTGTAGATCACAAAAAATGGCATCACTTTCCATGAAAGTTGACAGATAAAACAACTTTCCCGGTACAGATTATCATAGAAATGCGGGAACGGTATCATAAAATATTCCGAAAGTTAATAGATAAACCACCCATGAAAAATAGACGGTCATAGAAAATTTCCGGAAATTTGTATCATAAAAAAAAATGGAAATATCTACTTTCCGCGAAGTTGAAATAGATAAACAACTTCTCATGAAAATAGATTATCACAGAAAACGGAAATTTGCATCATAAAAAATGGGAAAAAGATTCATTCCGTGAAATATAGATAAAACCAACTCAAGGAAAATAGATTATCATAGACACGGAAATTTGAATGCAAAAATGGAAACATTCACTTTCCAAGAAAGTTGGTTAGACAAACAACTCTCTCTCGAAAAAATAGATTATCAGTAGAAAACGAAATTTGTATCACAAAACAAATACCCATTTCCGGGAAGTTGTTGATAACCAAAGTCTTTTGCGCAAATAGATTATCACAGAAATTTAGACCATAAAAATGAAACATCTACTTTCCATGATAGTTGGAGATAAACAACTTCCAAAAAGGATTTTTCATTTCAGAAAATGCAAATTTGGTACTCACAAAAATGGGAAACATCTATTTCCGCCAGAAAGTTGAGTTAGATAAAACAACTTCCGAAAATAGGATTATCAGAAAACGGAAAATTCCAGATCACAAAAAATGGAAAATATCTATCAAAAAGTTAGATAGACACCAAATCTGTCAAAAATAGATCACCCAGAACAACGGAAAATTTGCATCATAAAAAATGGAAATATCTACTTCATGAAAAGTTGAGTTAGATAAACAACTTTCTCTGGAAAATAGATTAATAAGAAAACGGAAATTTGCATCATAAAATGGGAAATATTCATCAAACAAGATAAATCAAATTTGCTTGAGAATATTATCATAGAAAACGGAAATTTGTGAAATACAAAAATGGAAATATTCATTTCATGAAAGTTGAGTTGAGATAAACAACTTCTCCCGAAAATAGATTATCATAGAAAACGAAATTTATCATAAAATATGGAAACATCTACTTTCCGGGAAGTTGGTTAGATAACCAAATCTATGAAATAGATTATCAGAAAAACGGGAAAATTTCAGATCATAAAAAATGTAGAAACATTCATTTTCCATGAATTTGATAGATAAAACAACTTTCCAAAAGGATTATCATAGAGAAAACGGAAATTTGTGTCATAAAAATGGGAAATATCTACTTTCCGGGAAAGGAATAGATAAAACAAATTCCCGAAAGATTTTACATTTACAGAAATGAAATTTGTATCATAAAATGGGGAATATTCACTTTCCAGAAAGTTGGTTACATAGATAAAATCCAACCACGAAAATAGATTATCACAGAAAAACAAATGGTAATTACAAAAAATGGGAAACATTCATCGAAAGTTACATAAACAACTTCCCGGAAAATAGATTGGTCATAGAAAATTAAAATTTATCACAAAAATGGGAAACATTCGCCCGAAAGTTGAAATAGATAAATCAAATTCCAAGGAAAAAATAGATTTACTGGGTAGGAAAACGAAACTTGTATCACAAAAAATGGGAAATATCTACTTCTACAGAAAGTTGAGTTAGATAAAACAATTTCCGGAAAAATAGATTATCACAAGAAACGTGAAATTGTATCACAAAAAATGGGAAATATCTACTTTCCGGGAAAGTTAAGGATAACCAACCTAAAAATATTTGAATGGGAAGAAAACGGGAAACGGTATCATAAAAAATGGAAACATCTACTTCCATGAAGTTGAGTGACAAATAACTTCCCGAAAATAGATTATCATAGAAAACGGAAATTTGTATCGATAAAAAATGGGAAATATCTACTAGAAAGCATGACAACCAACCACGAAAAATGGATTATCAGAAAATGAAACGGCATCATAAAATGAATATTCACTTTCCGCCAGCAGATAAACAACTTCCTGGAAAATAGATTACTGCAGGAAATGGAAATTTGTATCATAAAAAAATGGGAAATATCTACTTAAGATTGTTGAGTTAGATAAAACAACTTTTCCCAAAAGATTTATCATAGAAATGGAAATTTGTATCATAAAAATGGGAAATTACCATTTTGTGTTAATAGATAACCAAATTCTGGCGAAATAGATTATCACAGAAAACGTGAAATTTGTATCATAAAAAATGGGGAAACATTCATCATGAAAGTTGAGTACAGATAAACAACCTTCCGAAAATATCATCAGTAGAAAACGGAAATTTGTATCATAAAAATGGGAACATCTACTTCAAAAGCCACGAGGTCAAATTTAAGGCAATAGATTATCATAGAAAATGGAAATTTGTATCATAAAAATGGAAGTTGATCACTTTCCGCGAAAGTTGAGTTAGATAAACAACTTTCCCGAAAATAGATTATCATAGAAAACGGAAATCTTAGAATTACAAAAATGGGAAATATCTACTTCAGAAAAAGTTGGTTGAATCAAATTTGCGAAAATAGATTATCATAGAAAACGGAAATTTGCATCATAAAAATATCTATTTTAAAGTTATTAGATAAACAAACTTCCCGGAAAATAGATTATCAGCAGAAAACGGGAAATTTGTATCAAAAATGGAACATCTACTCGGAGTTAAGTTGATAAATCAAATTTGCCGAAAACAGATTATCATAGAAAACGTAGAAATTTTACCACAGTAAAAATGGGAAATATCTACTTTCCGAAAGGAAAGGATAAACCAAATTGCTGAAACAGATTATCATAGACAACGGGAAATTTGTAGACTATAAATGGAATATTCATTCATGAAAGTTGGTTAACCAAATTTGGCGAAAAAGAGATTATCAGGAAAACGGGAAAATTTGTATCACAAATGGGAAAGATTCTCATTTTCCGGGTGAAAGCTACAGTATAAACAACTCTTTTCCGAAAATAGATTATCATAGAAAACGGAAATTTGCATCAAAAAATGAAAATATTCAACTTCAAAGTTATTAGATAAACCAAATTTAACAAAAATGATTAACACAGAAAACGGAAATTTAAATTACAAAAATGGGAAATATCTACTTCAAAAACGAAAGTTAGATAAAACAACTTCCCGAAAATAGATTATCATAGAAAACGCAAAATTTGTATCATAAAAATAAAATACTACTTCCGGGAAAGTTGGAGTAGATAACCAAATTTATTGGGAAAACACATTAATGCAGAAAACGGAAATCGTATCACAAAAAATGAAACATCCACTTCCGCTGAAAGTTATAGATAAACAAATCTCCGAAAATAGATTATCATAAAACGGAAATTTGTATCATAAAATGAAATATCCATTTCAGAAAAGTTGAAAGATAAATTTGCCGAAAAGGATTATCAATAGAAAACGGAAATTTGTATCACAAAATGGAAAATATCTACTTCATGAAAGTTGACAGATAAACAAATTTCCGATGATTATCATAGAAAACGCAAAATTTGTATCATAAAAATGGGAAATATCTACTTCATGAAAAGTTAATATATAAACCAAACCCTTTAAAAATAGATTATCATAAAACGGAAATTTGTATCATAAAAAAATGTAAAACATCTATTTCCATGAAAGTTACAGATAAACCAAACTCTGCCGAAAAAGATTACCATAGAAACGGAAATTTGCAACATAAAAATAAAAATATCTACTTCCAAGAAAGAGTTAGATAAATAACCGAAAACAGATTATCACAGAAAACGAAACTGCATCAAAAAAATGAAATACCCACTTCCGGAAAGTCAGATAACCAAATTTACCAAAAATAGATTATCATAGAAAACGGAAATTTGTATCATAAAAATGGGAAATATCTACTTCCAAGCGAAAGTTGAGCTAGATAAACAACTTCCTGAAAAAAAGATTATCAGAAAATGAAATTTGTATCATAAAAAATGGGAAATATCTATCCGCGAAAGAAAGAAAAAACAAACCTCCCCAAAATAGATTATCACAGAAAACAAATTTGTATCACAAAAAATGAAAACATCTACTTTCCACGATTATTAGATAAACAACCTTCCCGAAAAATAGATTATCAAGAAAAACGGGAATTTTAGCATCATAAAAAAATAAAATATCTACTTTCCAAAAGTTAATAACCAAAAAGAAATAGATTATCATATAGAAAACGGAAATTTTATCAAAAAAGGGAAATACTACTTTCCGCCGAAATTATTACAGAAAAAACAACTTTCCCCAAAAATAGATTACATGAAAGAAAACGGAAATTTGTATCAAAATGGAACATTCATATCCAAAGAAAGTTAATAGATAAACAACTTCCCCAAAAATACTACTATAGAAAACTGAAATTGTATCATAAAAAATGGAAATATCACTCCAAGAAAGTTAGTTAGATAAAACAAATTTCCGAAAATAGACATCACAGAAAAACTGGAAATTTGCATCAAAAAAATGGAAACATCTACTTCCATGAAAAGAGCAGATAAACAACTCACGAAAAATATCATCATAGAAAACGGGAAAATTCTATCATAAAATGGGAAATATCTACTTTCCGGAAAGTTGGTTAGATAAACAAACCTACGAAATAGATTATCAAGAAAACGAAAATTTGTATCATAAAAATGAAATATCTACTTCCAAGAAAGTTATTATACAAACAAATTCCTGCAGATTATCACAGAAACGGAAATTTGTATCATAAAAATGGAATACCACTTTCCGAAAGTTGGATAGATAACCAAATTTACGAAAATAGATTATCATAGAAAACCTCCAAGAAAGTTGGTTAGATAAAACAACTTTCCGAAAATAGATTATCATAGAAAACGGAAATTTGTATCATAAAATGATACCTACCTGAAAGTTATTATCTACTTTCCGAAAAGTAGATAGATTTTCACTTTCGGGAAAGTAGATTATCGATTTTTCGGGGAATAGATTTTCGAATTTGGGGAAGACACCTTAATGCGAGATTATCACAGAAAATGGGAAATTTGTATCACAAAAATGGGGAAATATCTACTTTCCGCGAAAGTTGAGTTAGATAAACAACTTACCGAAAAATAGATTATCACAGAAAACGGGGAAATTGTATCATAAAATGGGAAATATCTACTTCCACGAAAGTTGGAGTTAGATAAACAACTCTCCCGAAAATAGATTATCATAGAAAACGAAATTTGTATCAAAAAATGGAAATTCACTTCCGAAAGTTAATGATAAACTAAATTAAACAGATGATTATCATAGAAAAAGAAATTTGAAAATATAAAAATGGGAAATATCTACTTCCAAGAAAGTTGAGTTAGATAAACAACTTCCCGGAAAATAGATTATCATAGAAAACGGGAAATTTGTATCATAAAAATGGAAATATCTACTTTCCGGGAAAGTTGGTTAGATAACCAACTTGCTGAAAAATAGATTATCATAGAAAACGGAAATTTGCATCAAAAAATGGAATATCTACTTTCCGCAAAGTTGATTAGATAAACAACTTCCGGAAAATAGATTATCATAGAAACGGGAAATTTGTATCATAAAAATGGAAATATTACCGAAAGTTGAAGAGTTACCAAACAACACAAAAAAAAAAAAACGGGAAAAATACCAAATTTGCCGAAATAGATTATCACAGAAACGGAAATTTGCATCAAAAAAATGAAATATCTACTTCCGAAAGGAGATAAACAACTTCCGAAAATAGATTATCAGAAACGGGAAATTTGTATCATAAAAATGGGAAATATCTACTTTCCGGGAAAGTTGGTTGATAAACCAAATTTGCCGAAAATAGATTATCACAGAAAACGGGAAATTTGTATCACAAAAATGGGAAATATCTACTTTCCGCGAAAGTTGAGTTATAAACCAAATTTGCCGAAAATAGATTATCATAAAAACGGAAATTTGTATCATAAAATACTACCCTGAAAGTTAGATAAATCAAATTTGCCGAAAAAGATTATCACAGAAAACGGAAATTTGTATCATAAAAAATGGGAAATATCTACTTCCACGAAAGTTAATAGATAAACAACTCTTCCCGAAAATAGATTATCATAGAAAACGTGAAATTTGTAATTAAGGTAAAAATGAAATATCTACTTTCCGGGAAAGTTGTTATCTACTTTCCCAAAAAGAAGATTTTCTACTTTTCAAATAGATTATCGATTTTTCGGGAATAGACAATTTGGGGAAATATTACCTAATTTTGCGAAGCAGATTATCACAGAAAACGGAAATTTTATCACAAAAATGGGAAATATCTACTTTCCGAAAAGGAAAGATAAATCAAATCTTCCCGAAAATAGATTATCATAGAAAACGGGAAATTTGTATCACAAAAAATGGGAAATATCTACTTTCCGGGAAAGTTGGTTAGATAACCAAATTTGCCGAAAATAGATTATCATAGAAAACGGGAAATTTGTATCATAAAAAATGGGAAATATCTACTTTCCGGGAAAGTTGGTTAGATAACCAAATTTGCCGAAATAGATTATCATAGAAAACGGAAATTTGTATCATAAAAAATAGAAATATCTACTTTCACGGAAAGTTAGCGTTTATCTGGTTTCCCGAAAAGTAGATAGATTTTTCAAATTTTCGGGAAGTAAGATTATCGACTTTTTGGGAAGTAGATTTTCGTATTTTCGAAATATTACCTAATTTTGGGAAGTAGATTATCATAGAAAACGGGAAATTTGTATCATAAAAAATGGGAAATATCTACTTTCCGGGAAAGTTGGTTAGATAACCAAATTTGCCGAAAATAGATTATCATAGAAAACAGGAAATTTGTATCATAAAAAATGGGAAATATCTACTTTCCGCGAAAGTTGGTTAGATAAACAACTTTCCCGAAATAGATTATCATAGAAAACGGGAAATTTGTATCATAAAAAATGGGAAATATCTACTTTCCGGGAAAGTTGGTTAGATAAACAAATTTGCCGAAAATAGATTATCATAGAAAACGGGAAATTTGTATCATAAAAAATGGGAAATATCTACTTTCCGCGAAAGTTGGTTAGATAAACAACTTTCCCGAAAATAGATTATCATAGAAAACGGGAAATTTGTATCATAAAAAATGGGAAATATCTACTTTCCGCGAAATTTGGTTAGATAAACAACTTTCCCAAAAATAGATTATCATAGAAAACGGGAAATTTGTATCATAAAAAAATGGGAAATATCTACTTTCCAAGAAAGTTGGTTATCTACTTTCCCGAAAAGTAGATAGATTTTCTACTTTTCGGGAAAGTAGATTATCGATTTTTCGGGGAGTAGATTTTCATGTTACTAAAATATTACCTAATTTTTGGGAAGTAGATTATCATAGAAAACGGAAATTTGTATTACAAAAATGAAATATCTACTTTCAGGAAAGTTGGTTGAATAACCATTTTGCCGAAAATAGATATCATAAGCCAGAAATTTGTATCATAAGAATGGGAAATATCTACTTTCGCGAAGTTTGGCTAGATAACCAGCACCGAAAATAGATTATCATAGAAAACAGGAAATTTGTATCATAAAAAATGGGAAATATCTACTTTCCGGGAAAGTTGGTTAGATAACCAACTTTCCCGCAAATAGAATATCATGGAAAACAGGAAATTTGTATCATAAAAAATGGGAAATATCTACTTTCCGGGAAAGTTGGTTAGATAACCAACTTTCCCGAAAATAGATTATCATAGAAAACAGGAAATTTGTATCATAAAAAATGGGAAATATCTACTTTCACGGAAAGTTATTAGAAAACCAAATTAAGCGAAAATAGATTATCATAGAAAATGGGAAATTTGTATCATAAAAATGGGAAATATCTACTTCCGGGAAAGTTATTAGATAATCAAATCGCCGAAAATAGATTATCATAGAAAACGGAAATTTGTATCATAAAAATGGAATATCTACTTCCGGGAAAGTTGATAGATAAACAACTTCCTGAAATAGATTATCATAGAAAACGGAAATTTGTATCATAAAATGGGAAATATCTACTTTCCGGAAAGTTAAGTTTATACAATTTCCCGAAAAGAGAAGATTTTCCCAAACACAAAAAAAAATACCTAAAAGTAGATTATCATAGAAAACGGAAATTTGTATCACAAAAATGGAAATATTAATTTCCGAAAGTTGTTAGATAACCAAATTTTCCGAAAATAGATTATCACAGAAAACGGGAAATTTGTATCATAAAAATGGGAATATTCCACTTTCCGAAAGTTGGTTAGATAAACAACTTTCCGAAAATAGATTATCATAGAAAACGGAAATTTGTATCATAAAAATGGAAATATCCACTTCCGAAAGTTGGTTATATACTTTCCTGAAAAGATAGATTTTCTACTTTTCAAAGTAGATACATTTTCAAATAGATTTTCAATTTTGGGAATATACCTAATTTTGGAAGTAGATTATCATAAAAACGGGAAATTTGTATCACAAAAAATGGAAATATCTACAAAAAACAAAAAAATCACTTCCGGGAAAGAGTTAGATAACCAGACTCTGAAAATAGATTATCATAGAAAACGGAAAATTTGCATAAAAAAATGGGAAATATCTACTTCGGGAAAGTTGTTAGATAACCAAATTTGCCGGAAAATAGATTATCATAGAAAACGAAATTTTAACATAAAAATGGGAAATATCTACTTTCCGAAAGGTTATATACTTCCGAAAAATAGATTTTCCCGAAAGTTAATAGAAACCAAATGCCGAAATAGATTATCATAGAAAACGGAAATTTGTATCAAAAAAAGGAAAACTACCGGGAAAGTTAGTTAGATAACCAAATTTGCCGAAAATAGATTATCACAGAAAACGGAAATTTGAATCATAAAAATGAAATATCACTTTCCTGAAAACAGATTATCAAGAAAACGAAATTTGATCATAAAAAAGAAATATCTACTTCCGAAAGTTGGTTATTCACTTCCCGAAAAGTAGATAGATTTTCTACTTTCGAAAGTAGATTATCGATTTTCAGAATAGATTTTCGAATTTTGGGGGAAATATTACCTAATTTTGCGAAGCAGATTATCACAGAAAACGGGAAATTTGTATCATAAAAATGGGAAATATCTACTTTCCGAAAGTTATTATCTAATTCCGAAAATAGATAGATTATCATAGAAAACGGTATCATAAATAATGGGAAATATATTTCCGAAAGTTCGGTAAGATACCAAAATTTTCGAAAATAGATTATCAAAGAAAACGGGAAATTTGTATCATAAAAATGGAAATATCTACTTCCGAGAAAGTTATTAGATAACCAAATTTGCAAAATAGATTATCATAGAAAACGGAAATTTGTATCATAAAATGGGAAATATCTACTTTCCGAAAGTTGAAGATACCAACTTTCCCGAAAATAGATAGATTTTCTACAATCGGAAATTAGATTATCAACTTTTGGGAAAGTAGATTCTACTTCAAAATATAACTAATTCTCCGGAAAATAGATTATCATAGAAAACGGAAATTTGTATCATAAAAATGGGAAATATCTACTTTCCGAAAGTTATTATCCACTTTCCCGAAAAGTAGATAGATTTTCTACTCGAAAGTAGATTATCACTGGGGAATAGATTGAATTTAAAATTACCTAATTTAAAGTTAGATTATCACAGAAAACGGAAATTTGTATCATAAAATGGGAAATATCTACTTTCCGAAAGTTATTAATAACCAAACTTCCGAAAATAGATTATCATAGAAAACGGAAATTTTGTATCATAAAAAATGGGAAATATCATACTTCCAAAGTTAATAGATAACCAAATTTGCCGAAAATAGATTATCATAGAAAACGGAAATTTGTATCATAAAAATGGAAATATCTACTTTCCGAAAAGTTATTATCTACTTCCAGAAAAGTAGATAGATTTTCACTTTCCGAAAGTAGATTATCGACTTTTCGAGAAGTAGATTTTCAACCAAAAATACTACAATGAAGCAGATTATCATAGAAAACGGAAATGGTATCATAAAAATGGAATATCTAATTTCGGGAAAGTTGGTTATCTACTCCCGAAAAGTAGATAGATTACCAAGTAGATTCTGGAAAGCCATTTATAACCAAATTTCCGAAAGGATTATCAGAAAACGGGAAATGTATCATAAAATGGGAAATATCTACTTTCCGGAAAGTTGGTTAGATAACCAAATTTGCCGAAAATAGATTATCATAGAAAACGAAAATTTGTATCATAAAAATGGAAATATCTACTTTCCGGAAAGCTACATACCTCTGAAAAGTAGATAGATTTTCACTTCGAAAGTTGAAAACCAAATTCGCCAAAAATAGATTATCATAGAAAACGGAAATTTGTATCATAAAAAATGGGAAATATCTACTTTCCGAAAGTTATTAGATTTCCCCGAAAAGTAGATAGATTTTCAATTTTCGAAGGTAGATTATCGACTTTGAGAAGCAGATTTTCGAATTTGAAATATTACCTAATTTTGCGAAGCAGATTATCATAGAAAACGGGAAATTTGTATCATAAAAATGGGAAATATCTACTTTCCGAAAGTTATTATCCAATTCCCGAAAAGTGAAGATTACCAGGTAGATTATCGACTTTGGGAAAGTAGATTGCATTTTAAGGAAAATCTTACCTAATTTTGGAAAGTAGATTATCATAGAAAACCGAAATTTGTATCATAAAAATGGGAATATCTACTTTCCGAAAGTTATATCTACTTTCCCCGAAAAGTAGATAGATTTTCAACTTTCCAAGAAATAGATTATCGACTTCCAAAGTAGATTATCGAATTTTGGGGAAATATTACCTAATTTTGCGAAATAGATTATCATAGAAAACGTGAAATTTGTATCATAAAAATGGGAAATATCTACTTCCGGAAAAATTGAATGATAACCAAACTTGCCGAAAACAGATTATCATAGAAAACGGGAAATTTGTATCATAAAAAATGGGAAATATCTACTTTCCGAAAGTTGAATTAGATAACCAAATTTGCCGAAAATAGATTATCATAGAAACGGAAATTTGCATCATAAAATGGGAAATATCTACTTCCCGAAAGTTGTTATCTATTCCCCGAAAAGTAGATAGATTTTCTACTTTCCGGAAAGTTGAAGGATAAACCACCGCCGAAAATAGATTATCATAGAAAACGGAAATTTGTACTCAAAAATGGAAATATCTACTTTCCGGGAAAGTTGTTTATATAAACCAAATTTCTCCGAAAATAGATTATCATAGAAAACCGGAAATTTGTATCATAAAAAATGGAAATATCTACTTTCCGGAAAAGTTGGTTAGATAACCAAATTTGCCGAAAAAGATTATCATAGAAACCGGAAAATTTCATCATAAAATGGGAAATATCTACTTTCCGGGAAAGTTGATTAGATAACCAACTTTCCCGAAAATAGATTATCATAGAAAAAGGAAATTTGTATCATAAAAATGGAAATATCTACTTTCCGGGAAAGTTGTTATATACTTTCCGAAAAGTAGATAGATTTCTACTTTTGAAAGTAGAATCGACTTTCGGAGAAGTAGATTTTCGAACTTTGGAGAAATATTACCTAATTTTCAAAGTAGATTATCACAGAAAACGTGAAATTTGTATCATAAAAATGGGAAATATCTACTTTCCGGAAAGTTGTAGATAACCAAATTCAACAGATTTCCTTATCATAGAAAACGGAAATTTGTATCATAAAATGGGAAATATCTACTTTCCGAAAGTTGGTTATTCATCCCGAAAAGTAGATAGAATTTTCTACTTTTCGGGAAGTAGATTATCGACTTTTGGGAAAGTAGATTTTCGTATTTCGGGGAAATATTACCTAATTTTAAGAATTATCAAGAAACGAAATTTGATCATAAAATGGAAATATCTACTTTCCGAAAGTTGGTTAGATAACCAAATTTACGAAAATAGATTATCATAGAAAACGGAAATTTGTATCATAAAAATGGGAAATATCTACTTTCCGGAAAGTTGGTTATCCACTTCCCCGAAAAGTAGATAGATTTTCTACTTTTCGGGAAAGTAGATTATCGACTTTGGGAAAGTAGATTGTATTTTCGAAATATTACCTAATTTTGGGAAGTAGATTATCATAGAAACGGGAAATTTGTATCATAAAAATGGGAAATATCTACTTTCCGAAAGTTATTAGATAACCAACTTTCCGAAAATAGATTATCATAGAAAACGGAAATTTGTATCATAAAAATGGGAAATATCTACTTTCCGAAAGTTGGTTATTTACTTTCCCGAAAAGTAGATAGATTTTCTACCTTTCGAAAGTAGATTATCGACTTTTCAAGTAGATTTTCGAATTTGGAAATATTACCTAATTTTGCGAAGTAGATTATCATAGAAAACGGAAATTTGTATCATAAAATGGGAAATATCTACTTCCGGTATGATAACCAAATTCCGAAAATAGATTATCATAAAAACGAAATTTGTATCATAAAAAAAAATCTACTTTCCGAAAGTTATTAGATAACCAAATTTGCCGAAAATAGATTATCATAGAAACCGGAAATTTGTATCATAAAAAATGGGAAATATCTACTTCCGAAAGTTGGTTATCTACTTCCCGAAAAGTAGATAGATTTTCTACTTTTGGGAAAGTAGATTATCGACCTTTTGGGAAAGTAGATTTTCGTATTTTCGTGAAATACCTAATTTTGGGAAGTAGATTATCATAGAAAACGGAAATTTGTATCATAAAAAATGGGAAATATCTACTTTCCGGGAAAGTTAGTTAGATAAACAAATTTGCCGAAAATAGATTATCATAGAAACCGAAATTTGTATCATAAAAATGGGAAATATCTACTTTCCGAAAGTTGTTTATCACTTCCCGAAAAGTAGATAGATTTTCTACTTTTGGGAAAGTAGATTATCGACTTTGGAAAGTAGATTTTCGTATTTTCGGGAAATATTACCTAATTTTGGGAAGTAGATTATCATAGAAAACGGAAATTTGCATCATAAAAATGGGAATATCTACTTTCCGAAAGTTGGTTATCTACTCTCCGAAAAGTAGATAGATTTTCTACTTTCGGAAAGTAGATTATCGACTTCGAATAGATTAAATTTGGGGGAAATATTACCAACTTTTGCGAAGTAGATTATCATAGAAACGGAAATTTGTATATCATAAAAATGGAAATATCTACTTTCCGGAAAGTTGTTTATCTACTTCCCGAAAAGTAGATAGATTTTCTACTTTTGGGAAAGTAGATTATCGACTTTTGGGAAAGTAGATTTTCGTATTTTCGGGGAAATATTACTAATTTTGGGAAGTAGATTATCATAGAAACGGGAAATTTGCATCATAAAAATGGGAAATATCTACTTTCCGGAAAGTTGGTTATCTACTCTCCCGAAAAGTAGATAGATTTTCTACTTTTCGGGAAAGTAGATTATCGACTTTCGGGGAAGTAGATTTTCGAATTTTGGAAATATTACCTAATTTTGCGAAGTAGATTATCATAGAAAACGTGAAATTTGTATCATAAAAATGGGAAATATCTACTTTCGGGAAAGTTGGTTAGATAACCAAATTTGCCGAAAATAGATTATCATAGAAAACGGGAAATTTGTATCATAAAATTGAAATATCTACTTTCCGGGAAGTTGGTTAGATAACCAAATTTGCCGAAAATGAATATCATAGAAACCGGGAAATTTGTATCATAAAAATGGGAAATATCTACTTTCCGGGAAAGTTGATATCTACTTCCCCGAAAAGTAGATAGATTTTCTACTTTGGGAAAGTAGATTATCGACTTTTGGGAAAGTAGATTTTCGTATTTTCGGGATATATTACTAATTTTGGGAAGTAGATTATCATAGAAAACAGGAAATTTGTATCATAAAAATGAAATATCTACTTTCCGGAAAGTTGGTTATCTACTTTCCCGAAAAGTAGATAGATTTTCACTTTTCGGGAGAGAAGTAGATTATCATTTCGGGGAAGTAGATTTTCGAATTTTGGAAATATTACCTAATTTTGCGAAGTAGATTATCATAGAAAACGTGAAATTTGTATCATAAAAATGGGAAATATCTACTTTCAGGGAAGTTGGTTAGATAACCAAATTTGCCGAAAATAGATTATCATAGAAAACGGAAATTTGTATCAAAAAATTGGAAATATCTACTTTCGGGAAAGTTGGTTAGATAACCAAATTTGCCGAAAATGATTATCATAGAAAACGGGAAATTTGTATCATAAAAATGGGAAATATCTACTTTCGGAAAGTTGGTTATCTACTTTTCCCGAAAAGTAGATAGATTTTACTTTCGGGAAGTAGATTATCGACTTTTCAAGTAGATTTTCGAGCCAGGAAATATTACGAATTTTTGGGAAGTAGATTATCATAGAAAACGGGAAATTTGTATCATAAAAATGAAATATCTACTTTCCGGGAAAGTTGGTTAGATAACCAAATTTCCAATAGATATCATAGAAAACGGAAATTTGTATCATAAAAATGGGAAATATCTACTTTCCGGGAAGGTTGGATCTACTTTCCCGAAGTAGATAGATTTTCTACTTTTCGGGAAATGAATTATCGACTTTTCGGGAAGTGAATTTTCGGGGGAAATATTACTAATTTTGCAGTAGATTATCATAAAACGAAATTTGTATCATAAAAATGGGAAATATCTACTTTCCGGAAAAGTTGGTTAAATAACCAAATTTGCCGAAAATAGATTATCATAGAAACGGGAAAATTTATCATAAAAAATGGGAAATATCTACTTTCCGGGAAAGTTGGTTATCTACTTTCCCGAAAAGTAGATAGATTTTCTACTTTCGGGAAAGTAGATTATCGACTTTTCGGGGAAGATTATCGAACTTTCGAAATATTACCTAATTTTGCGAAGTAGATTATCATAGAAAACGTGAAATTTGTATCATAAAAATGGGAAATATCTACTTTCCGGGATAGTTGGTTAGATAACCAAATTTGCCGAAAATAGATTATCATAAAACAGAAATTTGTATCATAAAAATGGGAAATATCTACTTTCCGGGAAAGTTGGTTATATACTTTCCGAAAGTAGATAGATTTTCTACTTTTCGGGAAAGTAGATATCGACTTTTAGGGAATGATTTTCGATTTAGAAATATTACCTAATTATGCGAAGTAGATTATCATAGAAAACGAAATTTGTATCATAAAAATGAAATATCTTTCGGGAAAGGGTTATCTACTTCCCAGTAGATAGATTTTCTACTTTCCGGGAAAGTTGGTTAGATAACCAAATTTGCCGATACATTATCATAAAACGGAAATTTGTATCATAAAAAATGAAATATCTACTTTCCAGGGAAAGTTGGTTAGATAACCAAATTTGCTGGAATAGATTATCATAAAACAGGAAATTTGTATCACTAAAAATGAAATATCTACTTTCGGGAAAGTTGGTTATCTACTTTCCCGAAATGAATAAGACTACTTTCGGAAAGTTGGTTAGATAACCAAATTTGCCGAAAATAGATTATCATAGAAACGGGAAATTTGTATCATAAAAATGGGAAATATCTACTTTCCGGGAAAGTTGGTAAGATAACCAGCTCCGAAAATATATTATCATAAAACAGAAAATTTATCATAAAAAATGGAAATATCTACTTTCCGGGAAGTTGGTTAGATAACCAAATTTGCGAAAATAGATTATCATATAAAACGGAAATTTGTATCATAAAAATGGGAAATATCTACTTTCCGGAAAGTTGATTTATCTACTTCCCGAAAAGTAGATAGATTTTCTACTTTTGGGAAAGTAGATTATCGACTTTTGGGAGAATTTTCGTATTTTGGGGAAATATTACCTAATTTTGGAAGTAGATTATCGAACGAAATTTATCATAAAAAATGGGAAATATCTTTTGGTTGTTTCCATTTGCGAAAATAGATTATCATAAAACAGAAATTTGTATCATAAAATGAAATATCACTTTCCGGGAAAGTTGTTTATCTCTTCCCGAAAGTAGATAGATTTTCTACTTTTTCGGAAAGAATTATCGACTTTTTGGGAAAGTAGATTTTCGTATTTTCGGGGAAATATTACCTAATTTTGGGAAGTAGATTATCATAGAAAACGGGAAATTTGTATCATAAAAATTGGAAATATCTACTTTCCGGAAAGTTGGTTATCTACTTTCGAAAAAAGTGAATGAATTTTCTACTTTCGGGAAAGTAGATTATCGACTTTTCGGAAGTAGATTTTCTGGCACGGAAATATTACCTAATTTTGGAAGTAGATTATCATAGAAAGCATGGAAATTTGTATCATAAAATGGAAATATCTACTTTCCGGGAAAGTTGGTTAGATAACCAAATTTGCGAAAATAGATTATCATAAACAGGAAATTTATCCATAAAAAATTGGAAATATCTACTTTCCGGGAAAGTTGGTTAGATAACCAAATTTTCCGAAAATAGATATCATAGAAACAGGAAATTGTATCATAAAAATGAAATATCTACTTTCCGGGAAAGTTGTTTATCTCCTTTCCCAGTAAATGAGAATTTTCGTACGGGGACATATTACCTAATTTTGCGAGTAGATTATCCAAAGCGTGGAAATTGTATCATAAAAAATGGGAAATATCTACTTTCCGGGAAAGTTGGTTGAATAACCAAATTTGCCGAAAATGAATATCATAGAAAACGGGAAATTTGTATCATAAAAAATGGGAAATATCTACTTTCCGGGAAAGTTGGTTATATACTTCCCGAAAAGTAGATAGATTTTCTACTTTTCGGAAAAAGTAGAATTATCGACTTTTCGGGTAGATTTTTCAGGTACTAATTTTGCGAAGTAGATTATCATAGAAAACAGGAAATTTGTATCATAAATGGAATATCTACTTTCCGGGAAAGTTGGTTTATCTACTTCCCGAAAAGTAGATAGATTTTCTACTTTTCGGGAAAGTAGATATCGACTTTTGGGAAAATAGATTTTCATGTTCTTGGAAATATTACCTAATTTTGGAAGTAGATTATCATAGAAACGGAAATTTGTATCATAAAAAATGGGAAATATCTACTTTCGGGAAAGTTGATTAGATAACCAAATTTGCCGAAAATAGATTATCATAGAAAACGGGAAATTTGTATCATAAAAATTGAGAAATATCTACTTTCAGTTGGTTATCTGCTTCAGTAGATGGATTTTCTCTTTTCCGGGAAAGTTGGATATCTGCTTCCTGAAAAGTAATAGATTTTCTACTTTCCGGGAAAGTTGGTTAGATAACCAAATTTGCCGAAAATGAATATCATAGAAAACGAAATTTGTAACATAAAAATGGGAAATATCTACTTTCCGGGAAAGTTGGTTATCTACTTCCCCGAAAAGTAGATAGATTTCTACTTTCCGGGAAAGTTGGTTAGATAACCAAATTTGCCGAAAATAGATTATCATGAAAACGGGAAATTTGTATCATAAAAATGAAATATCCTTTCCGGGAAAGTTGGTTAGATAACCAGCAGCTCATTATCATAGAAAACAGGATATTGTATCATAAAAAATGGGAAATATCTACTTTCCGGGAAAGTTGGTTATATACTTTCCCGAAAAGTAGATAGATTTTCTACTTTTCGGGAAAGTAGATTATCGACTTTTCGAAGTAGATTTTCGAATTTTGGAAATATTACCTAATTTTGCGAAGTGGATTATCATAGAAAACGGGAAATTGTATCATAAAAATGGGAAATATCTACTTTCCGGGAAAGTTGGTTATCTACTTCCCGAAAAGTAGATAGATCTACTTTTCGGAAAGTAGATTATCGATTTTTGGGAAAGTAGATTTTTCGTATTTTCGGAAATATTACCTAATTTTGGGAGTAGATTATCATGAAAACGGAAATTATCATAAAAATGGGAAATAACTACTTTCCGGAAGTTGGATATCTACTTCCCTGAAAAGTAGATAGATTTTCTACTTTCCGGGAAAGTTGGTTAGATAACCAAATTGCCGAAAATAGATTATCATAAACAGGAAATTTGTATCATAAAAATGGGAAATATCTCCTTTCCGGGAAAGTTGGTTAGATAACCTTTCCCAAAATCATTATCATAAACGGAAAATTTGTATCATAAAAAATGGGAAATATCTACTTTCCGGGAAAGTTGGGTAGATAACCAAATTTGCCGAAAATAGATTATCATAGAAAACGGAAATTTGTATCATAAAAATGGGAAATATCTACTTTCCGGAAAGTTGGTTATCTACTTCACGAAAAGTAGATAGATTTTCAACTTTCAAGGAAAGTTGGTTAGATATCCAAATTTGCCGCAAATAGATTATCATAGAAACGGAAATTTGTATCATAAAAATGGGAAATATCTACTTTCCAGGCAAGTTGGTTAGATAACCAACTTTCCAATAGATTATCATAGAAAACGGGATATTTGTATCATAAAATGGGAAATATCTACTTTCCGGAAAGTTGGTTATATACTTTCCCGAAAAGTAGATAGATTTACTTTTCGGAAAGTAGATTATCGACTTTTTCGATGAATTTTTCAATTTTGGGGAAATATTACCTAATTTTGCGAAGTGGGTTATCATAAAACGGAAATTGTATCATAAAAATGGGAAATATCTACTTTCCGAGAAAGTTGATTTATCTACTTTCGAAAAGTGAATAGATTTTCACTTTTCGGGAAAGTAGATTATCGACTTTTGAAGTGAATTTTCGAATTTTGGAAATATTACTAATTTTGCGAAGTAGATTATCATAGAAAACGTGAAATTTGTATCATAAAAATGGGAAATATCTACTTTCCGTGAAAGTTGGTTAGATAACAAATTTGCCGAAAATAGATTATCATAGAAACAGAAATTTGTATCATAAAAAATGGGAAATATCTACTTTCCGGGAAAGTTGGTTATATACTTTCGAAGTAGATAGATTTTCTACTTTTGGAAAGTAGATTATCGACTTTCGGAGAGTAGATCTAGGAATTTTAGTATTACCTAATTTTGCGAAGTAGATTATCATAGAAAACGAAATTTGTATCATAAAAATGGAAATATCTACTTTCCGGGAAAGTTGGTTATCTACTTCCCGAAAAGTAGATAGTTTTCTACTGGGAAAGTTGATTATCGACTTTTTGGGAAAGTAGATTTTCGTATTTTCGTGGAAATATTACCTAATTGGGAAGTAGATTATCATAGAAACGGGAAATTTGTATCATCAAAAATGAAATATCTACTTTCCGGAAAGTTGGTTATACTTCCCGAAAAGTAGATGAATTTTACTTTTCGGGAAAGTAGATTATCGACTTTGGGAAAGTAGATTTTCGTATTTTCGAGGAAATATTACCTAATTTGGGAAGTAGATTATCATAGAAAACGAAATTTGTATCATAAAAATGAAATAACTACCTGCCGGGAAAGTTGGATATCTACTTCCCTGAAAAGTAGATACTACTTTCTGGGAAAGTTGGTTAGATAACCAAATTTGCCGAAAATAGATTATCATAAAACGGAAATTTGTATCATAAAAATGGGAAATATCTACTTCCGGAAAGTTGGTTCTACTTCCCCGAAAAGTAAATGAATTTTCTACTTTCCGGAAAGTTGGTTAGATAACCAAATTTGCCGAAAATGAATTATCATAGAAAACGGGAAATTGTATCATAAAATGAAATATCTCCTTTCAGGAAAGTTGGTTAGATAACCAACTTTCCAGCAAATATCATAAAACAGGAAATTTGTATCATAAAAATGGGAAATATCTACTTTCCGGGAAAGTTGGTTAGATAACCAAATTTGCCGAAAATAGATTATCATAGAAAACGGAAATTGTATCATAAAAATGGAAATATCTACTTTCCGGGAAGTAGATAGATTTTTGGGAAAGTTGGTTAGATAACCAAATTGCCGAAAATAGATTATCATAGAAACGGAAATTTGTATCATAAAAATGGAAATATCTACTTTCCGGGAAAGTTGGTAAGATAACAACTTTCCGAAAATAGTTATATCATAGAAAACGGAAATTTGTATCATAAAAAATGGGAAATATCTACTTTCCCGGAAAGTTGGTTATCTACTTCCACGAAAAGTAGATAGATTTTCAACTTTCGGGAAAGTTGGTTAGATATCAATTTGCCGCAAATAGATTATCATAGAAACAGGAAATTTGTATCATAAAAATGGGAATATCTACTTTCCGGGCAAGTTGGTTAGATAACCAACAAAAATAGATTATCATAGAAAACGGGAAATTTGTATCATAAAAATGAAATATCTACTTTCCGGGAAAGTTGGTTAGATAACCAAATTTGCCAAAATAGATTATCATAGAAAACGGGAAATTTGTTATCATAAAAATGGGAAATATCTACTTTCCCGAGATATCATAAAGCGAAATTTGTATCATAAAAATGGGAAATTTCTACTTTCCGGGAAAGTTGGTTATATACTTTCCCGAGAAGTAGATGGATTTTCTACTTTTCGGGAAAGTAGATTATCGACTTTTTCGGAGTAGATTTTCGAATTTAGAAATATTACCTAATTTTTGCGAAGTAGATTATCATAGAAAACGGAAATTTGTATCATAAAAAATGGGAAATATCTACTTTCCTGGAAAGTTGGTTATCTCTTCCCAAAGTAGATAGATTTTCTACTTTTGAAAGTAGATTATCGACTTTTTTGGGAGAAGAAATAGATTTTCGCTGAAATATTACCTAATTTTGGGAAGTGAATTATCAAAAAAGTATCATAAAAATGGAAATATCTACTTTCCGAAAGTTGGTTATAACAAATTGCGAAATTTATCATAGAAAACGGGAAATTTGTATCATAAAAATGGGAATATCTACTTTCCGAAAGTTGATTATCTACTTCCCGAAAAAGATAGATTTTCTACTTTCCGGAAAGTTGGTTTAGATAACCAATTGCCGAAAATAGATATCATAGAAAACGGAAATTGTATCATAAAAATGGGAAATATCACTTTCCGGGAAAGTTGGTTATCTACTTCCCAGTAGATAGATTTTCTACTTTCCGGAAAGTTGGTTAGATAACCAAATTTGCCGAAATGAATATCATAGAAAACGGAAATTTGTATCATAAAAATGGAAATATCTACTTTCCGGAAAGTTGGTTGGATAACCAACTTTCCGAAAATAGATATCATAGAAAACGGAAATTTGTATCATAAAAATGGGAAATATCTACTTTCCGAAGTTGGTTATCTACTTTTCCCGAAAAGTAGATAGATTTTCTACTTTTCGGAAAGTAGATTATCTTTCGGAGAAATGATTTTCGAATTTGATATTACTAATTTTGCGGAGTGGATTATCATAGAAAACGGAAATTTGTATCATAAAAATGGGAAATATCTACTTTCCGGAAAGTTGGTTATCTACTTCCCGAAAAGTAGATAGATTTTCTACTTTTCGAAATAGATTATCGACTTTTTATAAAGTAGATTTTCGTATTTCGAAGTATTACCTAATTTTGGGAAGTAGATATCATAGAAAACGGGAAATTTGTATCATAAAAATGGGAAATATCTACTTTCCGGGAAAGTTGGTTAGATAACAAATTTGCCGAAAATATTATCATAAACGGGGAATTTGTATCATAAAATGGAAATATCTACTTTCGGAAAGTTGGTTATCTACTTCCTCGAAAAGTAGATAGATTTTCTACTTTCCGGAAAGTTGGTTTAGATAACCAAATTTGCGAAAATAGATTATCATAGAAAACGAAATTTGTATCATAAAAAATGAAATATCTACTTTCCGGGAAAGTTGGTGAATAACAACTTTCCGAAAATAGATTATCATAGAAAACGGGAAATTTGTATCATAAATGGGAAATATCTACTTTCCGGGAAAGTTGGTTAGATAACCAAATTTGCCCGAAAATAGATTATCATAGAAAAACGAAATTTGTATCTGATAAAAATGGGAAATATCTACTTTCCAGAAAGTTGGTTATATACTTCCCGAAAAGTAGATAGATTTTCTACTTTCCGGGAAAGTTGGTTGATAATATTAAATTTGGCAAAAATAGATTATCATAGAAAACGGGAAATTTGTATCATAAAAAATTGGAAATATCTACTTTCCGGGAAAGTTGGTTAGACCAAAACTTTCGAAATAGATATCTTAAAACGAAATTTGTATCTTAAGGGAAATATCTACTTTCCGGAAAGTTGATTATCTCTTTCCCGAAAAGTAGATAGATTTTCTACTTTTGGAAAGTGGATTATCGACTTTCGGAAGTAGATTTTTCAATTAGGAAATATTACCATTTTGCAGAAGTAGGTTATCATAGAAACGGGAAATTTTGTATCATAAAAATGGGAAATATCTACTTTCCTGAAAGTTGGTTATCTCGCCCCCGAAAGTAAGATTAATTCTACTTTTCGGGAAAGTAGATTATCATTTTTGGAGAAATGAATTTTCGCATATTTTCGAAATATTACTAATTTTGGAGAGTAGATTATCATAAGCAGGAAATTTGTATCATAAAAAAATGGAAATAACTACTTTCCGGGACGTTGGATATCTGCTACCCTGAAAAGTAGATAGATTTTCTACTTTCCGGGAAAGTTGGATTAAGATAACCAAATTTGCTGAAATAGATTATCATAGAAAACAGGAAATTTGTATCATAAAAATGGAAATATCTACTTTCCGGGAAAGTTGATTTATCTACTTCTGAAAAGTAGATAGATTTTCTACTTTCGGGAAAGTTGGTTAGATAACCAAATTTGCCGAAAATAGATATCATAAAAAGGAAATTTGTATCATAAAATGGGAAATATCTCCTTTCCGGAAAGTTGGTTAGATAAAATAACCGAAAATAAAATATCATGAAAACAGGATATTTGTATCATAAAAATGGAAATATCTACTTTCCGGGAAAGTTGGTTATATACTTTCGAAAAGTAGATGAATTTTCTACTTTTGGAAAGTATCGACTTTTCGGGAAGTAATTTTCAATTTGGGGAAATATTACCTAATTTTTGAAGTGATTATCATAGAAAACGAAATTTGTATCATAAAATGAAATATCTACTTTCCGGGAAAGTTGGTTATCTACTTCCCGAAAAGTAGATGAATTTTCTACTTTCGGGAAGTAGATTATCGACTTTTTGGAAAAGTAGATTTTCGTATTTTCGAAATATTACCTAATTTTGGGAAGTAGATTATCTAGAAAGCAAATTTGTATCATAAAAAATGAAATATCTACTTTCCGGGGAGATTGGTTAGATAACCAAATTTGCCGAAAATGGATTATCATAGAAAACGGGAGAATTTGTATCTATAAAATGGGAAATATACCGAGAAAGTATCTACCGAAAAAGATAGATTTTCTACTTTCAGGAAAGTTGGTTAGATAAATTTCCGAAATAGATATCGCAGAAGGAAATTTGTATCATAAAATGCAAATATCTACTTTCCGGGAAAGTTGATTTAGATAAACAACTTTCCGAAAATAGATATCATAGAAAACAGGATATTTGTATCATAAAAAGGGAAATATCTACTTTCAGAAAGTTAGTTATCTACTTTCGGAGAAGTAGATTTTTGAATTTTGGAAATATTACTAATTTTGCGTGTGGATTATCTAAAAACGGAATTTGTTCACAAAATGGAAATATCTTTTCCGGAAAGTTGGTTATCTACCTCGAAAAGTAGATAGATTTTCTACTTTTCGGGAAGTAGATTATCGACTTTTGGGGAAAGTGGATTTTCGTATTTCGAGAAATAGTTACCTAATTTTTTGGGAAGTAGATTATCATAGAAAACGGGAAATTTGCATCATAAAAAAATGAAATATCTACTTTCCGGAAAGTTGGTTAGATAACCAAATTGCCAAAATTTATCATAGAAAACAGGAATTTGTATCATAAAAATGAAATATCACTTTCAGAAGTTGGTTTATCATTTCCGAAAGTGAATGAATTTTCTACTTTCGGGAAAGTTGGTTAGATAACCAAATTTGCCGAAATAGATTATCATGAAAACAGGAAATTGTATCATAAAAATGGAAATATCTACTTTCGGGAGAGAAGTTGGTTGGATAGCAACTTTGCCGAAAATGATATCATGAAACAGGGTAAATTTGTATCACAAAATGGGAAATATCTACTTTCCGGGAATGTTGGTTAGATAAACAAATTTTCAAAATAGTTATCATAGAAAACGGGAGAAATTTGTATCATAAAAATGGGAAATATCTACTTTCGGAAAGTTGGTTATCTCTCCGAAAGTAGATAGATTTTCTACGGGGAAAATGAATTGCTTTTCGAGAATAGATTTTTCGTTACGGGAAATATTGCCTAATTTGCAAATGATTATCATAGAAAACATGAAATTGTATCATAAAAAATGGGAAATATCTACTTTCCGGGAAAGTTGGTTGGATAACAAATTTGCCGAAAATAATTATCATAGAAAACAGGAAATTTGTATCATAAAAATGAAATATCTACTTTCAGGAGAGTTGGTTAGATAACAATTTGCCGAAAATAGATCATGAAAGCAGGAAATTTGTATCATAAAAATGGGAAATATCTCAACTTCGAAGTTGGTTGAATAAACAACTTTGAAAATAGATTATCATAAAACAGAAATTTGTATCATAAAGTATCTACTTTCGCGGAAGGTTGGTTATCTACTTCCCGAAAAGTAGATGGATTTTCTAATTTTCGGGAAGAAGTAGATTATCGACTTTTGTAGGTAATTTTTCTCTAGAAATATTACTAATTTTGGTAATGAGATTATCTATAGAAAACAGGAAATTGTATCATAAATGGGAAATATCTCTACTTTCCAGGAAAGGTTGGTTTGAGTAACAAATTGCCAAAAGATATCATTGAAAACAGAAATTTATATGGAAATCTAATTTCATTGGTTAGATAACAACTTTCCGAAAATAGATTATCATAGAAACAGGAAATTTGTATCATAAAAAAAGAATATCTACTTTCAGAAAGTTTGTTATATATGGGTGTTTTTGTTTGGTGTTGTACCAATTTTGCGAAATAGATTATCATGAAAACGGAAATTTGTATCATAAAAATGGAAATATCGACTTTCCAGGAAAGTTAGTTAGATAACAGAATTTTCCGAAAATAGATATATCATAGAAAAAGAGGAAATTTGTATCATAAAAATGAAATATCTACTTTCCGGGAAAGTTGGTTATCTAATTTCCCGAAAATAGATTATCATAGATTTTCTAATTTTTCAGGAAAATGAATTATCGACTTTTTGGGGAAAGTAGATTTTCGTTAGATATACCTTTTGAAAATTAATTATCATAAAACAGGAAATTTGTATCATAAAAAATGGGAAATATCTACTTTCAGGAAAGTTAGTTAGATAACCAAATTTGCCGAAAATAGATATCATAGAAACAGGAAATTTGTATCATAAAAATGGGAAATATCTACTTTCCGCGAAAGTTTCTTAGATAACCAACTTTCGAAAATAGATTATCATAGAAACAGGAAATTTGTATCATAAAAAATAGGAAATATCGACTTTCCGGAAAAGTTGGTTAGATAACCAACTTTCGAAAATAGATTATCATAGAAAACGAGAAATTTGTATCATAAAAATGAAATATCTACTTTCCGGGAAGTTGGTTATCTACTTCCCGAAAAGTGAATGGATTTTCTAATTTCAGGAAAGTAGATTATAGACTTTTGGGAAAATGAATTTTCGTATTTTCGGAAATATTACTAATTTTGGGGGTAGATTATCGCAAAACGAAATTTGTATCATAAAAATGGAAATATCTACTTTCCGCGAAAGTTTCTTGAATAACTTTCGAAAATAGATTATCATACAAAACGGAAATTTGTATCATAAAAATGGGAAATATCTGCTCAAGACGTTGGTTGGATAACAAATTTGCTTGAAAATAGATTATCGAAAACGGGAAATTTGTATCATAAAAATGGGAAATATCTACTTTCCGCGAAAGTTTCTTAGATAACCAACTTTCGAAAATAGATTATCATACAAACGGGAAATTTGTAACATAAAAATGGGAAATATCTTCTTTCAGGAACGTTGGTTGGATAACCAAATTTGCCAATAGATATCATAGAAACGGGAAATTTGTATCATAAAAATGGGAAATATCTACTTTCAGAGAAAGTTTTTTAGATAAACTAAACTTTCCCGAAAATAGATTATCATAGAAAGGGAAATTTGTATCATAAAAATGGGAAATATCGACTTTTCCGGGAAAGTTGGTTGAATAACCGACTTTCCCGAAAATAAATCATAGAAACGAAATTTGTATCATAAAAATGGGAAATATCTACTTTCCGAGAAAGTTGGTTATCTACTTCCGAAAAGGAGATTGGTTGTCTAATTTTCGGGAAAGTAGATTATCGACTTTTGGGAAAGTAGATTTTCGTATTTTCGGAAATATTACCTAATTTTGGAAGTAGATTATCATAAGCAGAAATTTGTATCATAAAAATTGGAAATATCTACTTTCCAGGAAAGTTGATTTAGATAACAAATTTGCGAAAATAGATTATCATAGAAACGGGAAATTTGTATCATGAAAAATGGAAATATCGACTTTCCGGGAAGTTGGTTAGGTAACCAACTTTCGAAAATAGATATCATAGAAAACGAGAATTTGTATCATAAAAATGGAAATATCTACTTTCCGGGAAGAGTTGGTTATCTACTTCGAAAAGTAGATGAATTTCTAATTTTCGGGAAATAGATTATCGACTTTTGGAAAGTAGATTTTTCGTATTTTCGGGAAATATTCCCTAATTTTGAGAAGTAGATTATCATAGAAAACGGGAAATTTATCATAAAAATGGGAAATATCTACTTTCCGGGAAAGTTGGTTAGATACAAATTGCCGAAAAGATTATCATAAACAGGAAATTTTATCATAAAAATGGGAAATATCTACTGTTTCATGAGTTTCTTAGATAACCAACTTTCCCGAAATAGATTATCATAGAAAACGGTTGTATCATAAAAAGAAATATCTACTTTCGCGAAAGTTTCTTAGATAACCAACTTTCCGAAAATAGATTATCATAGAAAACGGAAATTTATCATAAAAATGGGAAATATCGACTTTCCGGAAAGTTAGTTAGATAACAACTTTCCGAAATAGATATATCATAGAAAACGAAATTTGTATCATAAAAATGGGAAATATCTACTTTCCGGGAAAGTTGGTTTATACTTCAACGAAATGAGATAGCTTTACCAATTTTGAAAGTAGATTATCGACTTTTGGGAAAGTAGATTTTCGTATTTTCGGGGAAATATTACCTAATTTTGGAAGTAGATTATCATAGAAAACAGGAGATTTGTATCATAAAAATGGGAAATATCTACTTTCCGGGAAAGTTGGTTAGATAACCATTTGCCGAAAATAGATATCATAGAAAACAGAAATTTGTATCATAAAAATGGGAAATATCTACTTTCCGCGAAAGTTTCTTAGATAACCAACTTTCCGAAAATAGATTATCATGAAAACGGGAAATTTGTATCATAAAAATGGGAAATATCGACTTTCCGGGAAAGTTGGTTAGATAACCAACTTTCGAAAATAGTATCATAGAAAACGAGAGATTATCATAAAAATGAAGAAATATCTACTTTCCGGGAAAGTTGGTTATCTACTTCCCGAAAAGTAAATAGATTTTCTAATTTTCGGGAAAGTAGATTATCGACTTTGGAAAGTAGATTTTCGTATTTTCGGGAAATATTACCAATTTTTGGGAGTAGATTATCATAGAAAGCAGAAATTTGTATCATAAAATGGGAAATATCTACTTCCGGGAAAGTTGGTTATCTACTTCCCGAAAGTAGATAGATTTTCTAATTTTCCAGGAAAGTAGATTATCGACTTTTGGGAAAATGAATTTTCGTATTTTCGGGAAATTTCTAATTTTTGGTAAGTAGATTATCATGAAAACGGAAATTTGTATCATAAAAATGGGAAATATCTACTTTCCGGGAAAGTTGGTTAGATAACCAAATTTGCCGAAAATAGATTATCATAGAGAAACGGGAAATTTGTATCATAAAAATAGGAAATATCTATTCCGCGAAAGTTTCTTAGATAACCAACTTTCCGAAAATAGATTATCATAGAAAACGAAATTTGTATCATAAAAATAAAATATCTACTTTCCGCGAAAGTTTTCTTAGATAATCTTTCCGAAAATAGATTATCATAACAGGAAATTTGTATCATAAAAATGAAAAATATCTACTTTCCGGGAAAGTTGGTTATCTACTTTCCGAAAAGTAGATAGATTTTCTAATTTTGGAAAAAGATATCGACTTTGAAACTAGATTTTCGTATTTTCGGGAAATATTACCTAGTTTTGGGAAGTAGATTATCGCAAAACGGAAATTTGTATCATAAAAATGAAATATCTACTTTCCGGAAAGTTGGTTAGATAACCAAATTTGCCGAAAATAGATTATCATAGTAAACTGGAAATTTGTATCATAAAAATAGGAAATATCTACTTTCCGCGAAAGTTTCTTAGATAACCATCTCCCGAAAAAGTTATCATAGAAAACGAAATTTGTATCATAAAAATGAAATATCGACTTTCCGGAAAGTTGGTTATCTACTTCCCAGTAGATAGATTTTCTAATTTTCGAAGTAGATTATCGACTTTTGGGAAAGTAGTTTTTCGTATTTTCGAAATATTACCTAATTTTGGGAAGTAGATATGCAAAACGGAAATATGTATCATAAAAAATGTGGAAATATCTACTTTCCGGGAAAGTTGATTTAGATAACCAAATTTGCCGAAAATAGATATCATAGAAAACAGGAAATTTGTATCATAAAAAATGTGAAATATCTACTTTCGCGAAAGTTTTCTTGAGATAACAACTTTCCGCAAATAGATTATCATAAAAACAGGAAATTTGTATCATAAAAAATGGGATATCGACTTTCCGGGAAAGTTGATTCTACTTCCGAAAAGTAGATATATTTTCTAATTTTCGAAGTAGATTATCGACTTTTTGGAAAGTAGATTTTCGTATTTTCGAAAATATTACCTAATTTGGGAAGTAGATTATCATAGAAAACGGGAAATTTGTATCATAAAAATGGAAATATCCACTTTCCGGAAAGTTGGTTAGATAACCTTGCAGAAATAGATTATCATAGAAAACGAAATTTGTATCATAAAATGAAATATCTACTTTCCGCAGTTTCTTAGATAACAACGAAAATAGATTATCATAGAAAACGTGAAATTTGTATCATAAAAATGAAATATCTACTTTCCGGGAAAGTTGGTTATCTACTTCGAAAAGTAGATAGATTTTCTAATTTTTCGGGAAAGTAGTAATTATCGACTTTTGGGGAAAGTAGATTTTCGTATTTTCGGGGGAAATATTACTAATTTTGGAAGTAGATTTCATAGAAAAAAGGAAATTTGTATCATAAAAATGGAAATATCTACTTTCCGGAAGATGGTTAGATAACCATTTTGCGAAAATGGATTATCATAGAAACGGGAAATTTGTATCATAAAAAATGGGAAATATCTACTTTCCGCGAAAGTTTCTTGAATAACCAACCGAAAATAGATTATCGAAAACGGGAAATTTGTATCATAAAAATGGAAATATCGACTTTCCGCGAAAGTTGGTTAGATAACCAACTTTCGAAAATAGATTATCATAGAAAACGAAAATTTGTATCATAAAAATGGAAATATCTACTTTCCGAAGTTGGTTATCTACTTCCCAAAAGTAATAGATTTTCTAATTTTCGAGAAAGTAGATTATCGACTTTTTGGAAAGAGTAGATTTTCGTATTTTTTCGAAATATTACCTAATATTGGGAAGTAATTATCATAAACAGAAATTTGTATCATAAAAATGGGAAATATCGACTTTCGGGAAAGTTGGTTATCTACTTCCGAAAAGTAGATAGATTTTCTAATTTTCGGAAATGAATTATCGACTTTTGGAAAGTAGATTTCGTATTTTCAGGAAATATTACTAATATTGGGAAGTAGATTATCATAGAAAACAGGATATTTGTATCATAAAAATAGGAAATATCTACTTTCGGGAAAGTTGTTTAGATAACAAATTTGCCGAAAATAGATTATCATAAAAACAGAAATTTGTATCATAAAAAATGAAATATCTACTTTCCCACGATTTCTTTAGATAACCAACTTTCACGAAATAGATTATCATAGAAAACAGGAAATTTGTATCATAAAAATGGGAAATATCTACTTTCCGGGAAAGTTGGTTATCTACTTCCCGAAATGATTAGATTTTCTAATTTTCGGGAAAGTGAATTATCAATTTTTGGAAAGTAGATTTTTCTTATTTTCTTGAAATATTACTAATTTTGGAAGTAGATTATCATAGAAAACGGGAAATTTGTATCATAAAAATGGGAAATATCTACTTTCGGAAAGTTGGCTAGATAACAAATTTACCGAAATAGATTATCATAGAAAACGGAAATTTGTATCATAAAATTGGGAAATATCTACTTTCCGCGAAAGTTTCTTAGATAACCAACTTTCCAAAATAGATTATCATAGAAACAGGAAATTTGTATCATAAAAAATGGGAAATATCGACTTTCCGGGAAAGTTGGTTAGATAACAACTTTCGAAAATAGATTATCATAGAAAACGAAATTTGTATCATAAAATGGGAAATATCTTCTTTCCGGGAAGTTGGTTATCTACTTCCCGAAATGATAGATTCTAATTTTTCGGGAAAGTAAATTATCGACTTTTTGGAAAGTAGATTTTCAATTTCGAGGAAATACCTAATTTTGGAAGTAGATTATCATAGAAAACGAGAAATTTGTATCATAAAAATGAAATATCTACTTTCCGGGAAGATTTGTTATCTACTTCCCGAAAAGTAGATGAATTTCTAATTTTCGAAAGTGAATTATCGACTTTTGGGAAATGAATTTTCGTATTTTCGAAATATTACTAATTTTGGGAAGTAGATTATCAACGGAAATTTATCATAAAAATAGAAATATCCACTTTCCGGAAAGTTAGTTAGATAATAAATTTGCCGAAAAATGATTATCATAGAAAACAGGAAATTGTATCATAAAAATGGAAATATCTACTTTCCGCGAAAGTTTCTAGATAACCAACTTTCCGAAAATAGATATCATAGAAAACAGGAAATATGTATCATAAAAATGGAAATATCTACCACAAGTTTCTTAGATAACCAACTTTCTCGAAAATAGATTATCATAGAAAACAGAAATTTGTATCATAAAATATGGGAAATATCGACTTTCCGGGAAGTTGGTTATCTACTTCCCGAAAAGTAGATATATTTTCTAATTTTCAGGAAAGTGGATTATCGACTTTTTGGGAAAATGGATTTTCGTATTTCGAAATATTACCTAATTTTGGGAAGTAGATTATCATAGAAAACAGGAAATTTGTATCTAAAAAATGGGAAATATCTACTTTCCGGGAAAGTTGGTTAGATAACCAAATTTGCGAAACTAGATTATCATGAAAACGGAAAATTTGTATCATAAAAATGGGAAATTTCTACTTTCCGCGAAAGCTTCTTAGATAACCCACTTTCCGAAAATAGATTATCATAGAAACGGGAAATTTGTATCATAAAAATGGGAAATATCGACTTTCCGGAAAGTTGGTTATCTAATACTTTCGAAAATAGATTATCATATAAACGAAAATTTATCATAAAATGGAAATATCTACTTTCCGGAAGGTGGTTATCTACTTTGAAAATGATAATTCATTTCAGATAGATTATCGACTTTTTGGGAAAGTAAATTTTCGTATTTTCGGGAAATATTACCTAATTTTGGGAAGTAGATTATCATAGAAAACGGGAAATTTGTATCATAAAAAGTGAAATATCTTTCCGGGAAAGTTGGTTAGATATAAATTTGCCGAAAATAGATTATCATAAACAGGAATTTGTATCATAAAATAAAATATACTCTCCGCGAAAGTTTCTTTAGATAACCAACTTTCACGAAAATAGATTATCATAGAAAACGGAAATTTGTATCATAAAATAGAAATATCGACTTTCCGGGAAAGTTGGTTTATCTACTTCCAGAAAGTAGATGATTTCTAATTTTCAGGAAAGTAGATTATCGAATTTTTGGGAAAGTAGATTTTCTTATTTTCGAAATATTACTAATTTTGGGAAGTAGATTATCATAGAAACAGGAAATTTGTATCATAAAAATGGGAAATATCTACTTTCCGGGAAGTTGGTTAGATAACCAAATTTGCCGAAAATAGATTATCATAGAAAACAGGAAATTTGTATCATAAAAATGGGAAATATCTACTTTCCGGGAAAATTGGTTATCTACTTCCCCGAAAAGTAGATAGATTTTCAAATTTTCGAAATAGATTATCGACTTTTTGGGAAAGTAGATTTTCGTATTTTCGAAATATTACTAATTTTGGAAGTAGATTATCATAGAAACGAAATTTGTATCATAAAATAGAAATATCTACTTTCCGGGAAAGTTGATTAGATAACAAATTGCCGAAATAGATTATCATAGAAAAGAAATTTGTATCATAAAAATGGGAAATATCTACTTTCCGGGAAAATTGGTTATCTACTTCCCCGAAAAGTAGATGATTTCAAATTTTCGGGAAAGTAGATTATCGACTTTTGGGAAAGTAGATTTTCGTATTTTCGAAATATTACCTAATTTTTGGAAGTAGATTATCATAGAAAACGGGAAATTTGTATCATAAAATAAATATCTACTTTCCGAAGGATTGGTTAGATAACCAAATTTGCCGAAAATAGATTATCATAGAAAACAGAAATTTGTATCATAAAAATGGGAAATATCTACTTTCCGGGAAAATTGGTTATCTACTTCGAAAGTAGATAGATTTTCTAATTTTCGGAAAGTAGATTATCGACTTTTTGGAAAGTAGATTTTCGTATTTTCGGTAAATATTACTAATTTTGGGAGTAGATTATCATAGAAACGGGAAATTTGTATCATAAAAATGGGAAATATCTATTTTCCGGGAAAGTTGGTTAGATAACCAAATTTGCCGAATAGATATCGAAAACGGAAATTTGTATCATAAAAATGGGAAATATCTACTTTCCGGGAAAATTGGTTATCTACTTCCCGAAAAGTAGATAGATTTTCAAATTTTCGAGAAATGAATTATCGACTTTTGGGAAAGTAGATTTTCGTATTTTCAGAAATATTACTAATTTGAGATGAATTATCATAAACAGGAAATTTGTATCATAAATAGAAATATCTACTTTCCAGGAAAGTTGGTTAGATAACCAAATTTGCCACAATAATATCATAGAAACAGAAATTTGTATCATAAAAATGGAAATATCTACTTTCCGGGAAAGTTGGTTATCTACTTCCCCGAAAAGTAGATAGATTTTCTAATAATTTTCAGAATAGATTATCGACTTTTTGGGAAAGTAGATTTTCGTATTTTCGGGTAAATATTACCTAATTTTGGGAAGTAGATTATCATAGAAAATGGGAAATTTGTATCATAAAAAATGAAATATCTATTTTCCGGGAAAGTTGGTTAGATAACCAAATTTGCCGAAAATAGATATCATAAACAGAAATTTGTATCATAAAAATGGGAAATATCTACTTTCCGAAGTTTCTTAGATAACCAACTTTCGAATATAGATTATCATAGAAAACGAAATTTGTATCATAAAAATGGAAATATCGACTTTCGGGAAAGTTGGTTATCTTCTTCCCGAAAAGTAGATAGATTTTCTAATTTTCGGGAAAGTAGATTATCGACTTTTGGGAAAGTGAATTTTTCGTATTTTCGGGAAATATTACTAATTTTGGGAAGTAGATTATCATAGAAACGGCAAATTTGTATCATAAAAATGGGAAATATCTACTTTCCGGGAAAGTTGGTTAGATAACCAAATTTGCCGAAAATATCATAGAAAACGGAAATTTGTATCATAAAATGGGAAATATCTACTCTCCGCGAAAGTTTCTTTAGATAACCAACTTTCACGAAAATAGATTATCATAGAAAACAGGAAATTTGTATCATAAAAATGGGAAATATCGACTTTCCGGGAAAGTTGGTTAGATAACAACTTTCCGAAAATAGATATCATAGAAACGAAATTTGTATCATAAAAAATGGGAAATATCTACTTTCCAGGAAGTTGGTTATCTACTTCGAAAAGTAGATAGATTTCTAATTTTCAGAAAGTAGATTATCGAATTTTTTGGGAAGAGTAGATTTTCTTATTTTCGGGGAAATATTACCTAATTTTGGGAAGTAGATTATCATAGAAAAGCAGAATTTGTATCATAAAAATGGAAATATCTACTTTCCGGGAAAGTTGGCTAGATAACCAAATTTACCGAAAATAGATTATCGTAAAACGGAAATTTGTATCATAAATGGGAAATATCTACTTTCCGCGAAAGTTTCTTAGATAACAACTTTCCGAAAATAGATTATCATAGAAAACAGGAAATTTGTATCATAAAAAAGGAAATATCGACTTTCCGGGAAGTTGGTTAGATAACCAACTTTCCGAAAATAAATATCATAGAAAACAGAAATTTGTATCATAAAAATGGGAAATATCTTCTTTCGGGAAAGTTGGTTATCTACTTCCCCGAAAAGTAGATAGATTTTCTAATTTTCAGGAAAGTGAATTATCGACTTTTTGGAAAGTAGATTTTCGTATTTTCGGGAAATATTACCTAATTTTGGGAAGTAGATTATCATAGAAACAGAAATTTGTATCATAAGAATGGGAAATATCTACTTTCCGGGAAAGTTGGTTAGATAACCAAATTGCCGAAAATAGATTATCATAGAAACAGGAAATTTGTATCATAAAAAATGGAAATATCGACTTTCCGGGAAAGTTGGTTAGATAACGAACTTTCCGACAATAGATTATCATAGAAACGAAAATTTGTATCATAAAAATGGGAAATATCTACTTTCCGGGAAGTTGGTTATCTACTTCCCGAAAAGTAGATAGATTCTAATTTTTCGAAATGAATTATCGACTTTTGGAAAAGTAGATTTTCGTATTTTCGAAATATTACCTAATTTTGGGAAGTAGATTATCATAGAAAACGGGAAATTTGTATCATAAAAAATGGGAAATATCTACTTTCCCGCGAAAGTTCTTAGATAACCAACTTTCGAAAATAGATTATCATAAAACGGTTATCATAAAAAATATCGACTTTCCGGAAAAGTTGGTTAGATAACAACTTTCCCGAAAATAGATATCATAAAGAAACGAAAGAAATTTGTATCATAAAAATGGGAAATATCTTCTTTCCGGGAAGGTTGGTTATCTACTTCCGAAAGTAGATAGATTCTAATTTTCGGGAAAAGTAGATTATCGACTTTTGGGAAAGTAGATTTTCGTATTTTCGAAATATTACCTAATTTGGAAGTAGATTATCATAGAAACGAGAAATTTGTATCATGAAATGGAAATATCTACTTTCCGGGAAAGTTGGTTAGATAACCAAATTTGCCGAAAATAGATTATCATAAACAGAAATTTGTATCATAAAAATGGGAAATATCGACTTTCGGGAAAGTTGGTTAGATAACGAACTTTCCCGAAAATAGATTATCATAGAAAACGAAATTTGTATCATAAAAATGGGAATATACAGAAAGTTGGTTATCTACTTCGAAAAGTAGATAGATTTTCTAATTTTCGGGAAAAGTGGATTATCGACTTTTGGGAAGAGTAGATTTTCGTATTTTCGAAATATTACCTAATTTTTGGAAGTAGATTATCATAGAAAACAGGAAATTTGTATCATAAAAATGGAAATATCTACTTTCGCGAAAGTTTGTTGAATAACCAACTTTCGAAAATAGATTATCAAGAAACAGGAAATTTGTATCATAAAATGGAAATATCGACTTTCTGGGAAAGTTGGTTAGATAAAACTTTCGAAAATAGATATCATAGAAAACGAGAAATTTGTATCATAAAAAATGGGAAATATCTACTTTCCGGGAAGGTGGTTATCTACTTCCCGAAAGTGAGTAAATTTTCTAATTTTCGGGAAAGTAGATTATCGACTTTTGGGAAAGTAGATTTTTCGTATTTTCGAAATATTACCTAATTTTGGGAAGTAGATTATCATAGAAACGGGAAATTTGTATCATAAAAATGAAAATATCTACTTTCGGGAAAGTTGGTTAGATAACCAAATTTGCCAATAGATTATCATAAACAGGAAGTATCATAAAATGGGAAATATCGACTTTCAGGAAAGTTGGTTAGATATCCAATTTTCCGAAAATAATTATCATAGAAACAGGAAATTTGTATCATAAAAATGGAAATATCTACTTTCACGGAAAGTTGGTTATCTACTTCCCGAAAAGTAGATAGATTTTCTAATTACGGGAAATTAGATTATCGACTTTTTGGGAAATGAGTTTTTCGTATTTTCGAAATATTACTAATTTTTGGGGAGTAGATTATCATAGAAACAGAAATTTGTATCATAAAATGGGAAATATCTGCTTTCCGGGAAAGTTGGTTAGATAACCAAATTGCCGAAAATGAATATCATGAAAACGTGAAATTTGTATCATAAAAATGGGAAATATCTGCTTTTCCGAGAAAGTTTCTTAGATAACCAACTTTCCGAAAATAGATTATCATAGAAACAGGAAATTTGTATCATAAAAATGGGAAATATCTACTTTCCGGGGAGAGTTGGTTAGATAACAAATTTGCCGAAAATAGATATCATAGAAAACAGGAAATTTGTATCATAAAATGAAATATTCTACTTTCCATTTGGTTAGATAACCCATTTGCCGAAAAAGATTATCATAAAACGGGAAATTTGTATCATAAAGATATGAAATATCTACTTTCCGGGAAAGTTGGTTAGATATCTAATTTCGAAAATAGATTATCATAAAACAGGAAATTTGTATCATAAAATGGAGAATATCTACTTTCCGGGAAAGTTGGTTAGATAACCAATTTTGGGAATTAGATTATCATAAAAGCAAATTTGTATCATAAAAATGGAAATATCTACTTTCCGAAGTTGGTTAGATAACAAATTTGCGAAAATGAATATCATAAAACAGGAATTTGTATCATAAAAATAAGGAAATATTTACTTTCGCAAGAAGTTTGTTGAATAACAACTTTCCCGAAAATAGATTATCATAGAAACGGAAATTTGTATCATAAAAATGGAAATATCTACTTTCTCGGAAAGTTGGTTATCTGGTTTCCGAAAAGTAGATAGATTTTCTGGTATAGATAGATTATCGACTTTTGGGAGTTAGTTAGGTGTAATTTCCTAAAATAGATATCATAGAAACGGGAATTGTATCATAAAAATGAAATATCCTTTCAGAAGTTGGTTATCTGGTTTGTGATGGATTTTAGTTTTCAGAATGGAATTATCGACTTTTTGGGGGAAGTAGATTTTCGTATTTTTCGAAATATTACCTAATTTTGGAAGTAGATTATCATAGAAAAGGAAATTTATCATAAAAATGAAATATCTACTTTCAGGAAGTTGGTTAGATAATAAATTTGCCGAAAATAGATTATCATAAAGAAACGGGAAATTTGTATCATAAAAAATGGAAATATCTACTTTCCGGGAAAGTTGGTTAGATAACCAAATTTGCCGAAAATAGATTTCATAGAAAACAGAAATTTGTATCATAAAAATGGGAAATATCTACTTTTCGGAAAGTTGGTTATTAGATACTAACTTTCGAAAATAGATTATCATAGAAAACGGGAAATTTGTATCATAAAAATGGAAATATCTACTTTCAGGAAAGTTGGTTATCTGCTTTCCCGAAAAGTAGATAGATTTTCTAGTTTTCAGGAATTAGATTATCGACTTTTTGGGGAATGGGTTTCGTATTTTCGGGAAATATTACCTAATTTTGGGAAGTAGATTATCATAAACAGGAAATTTGTATCATAAATGGGAAATATCTACTTTCCGGGAAAGTTGGTTAGATAATAAATTGCCGAAAATAGATTATCATGAAACAGGAAATTTATCATAAAAATGGGAAATATCTACTTTCCGGGAAAGTTGGTTAGATAACCAAATTTGCCGAAAATAGATATCATAAACAGGAAATTTGTATCATAAAAATGGGAAATATCTACTTTCCGCGAAAGTTAGTTTAGATTACCAAATTTCGAAATAGATTATCATAGAAACAGGAAATTTGTATCATAAAATAGGAAATATCTACTTTCCATGAAGGTTTAATAACCAACTTTCCGAAAATATATATCATAAAAACTGAAATTTGTATCATAAAAATGGGAAATATCTACTTTCTGCGAAAGTTGGTTATCTACTTTGAAAAGTAGATTAATTATCTAGTATCAGGAAATTTGATTATCGATTAGGAAGTAGATTGTATTTTTCGAGAAATATTACTAATTTTGGGAAGTAGATTATCATAGAAAACAGAAATTTGTATCATAAAAATTGGAAATATCGACTTTCCGGGAAAGTTGGTTAGATAACAAATTTGCCGAAATAATTATCATAGAAACAGGAAATTTGTATCATAAAAATGGGAAATATCTACTTTCCGGAAGTTAGTTGAATAACAAATTTGCCAATAGATCATCATAAGCAGAAATTTGTATCATAAAAATGGGAAATATCTACTTTCCGCGAAGTTAGTTAGATAATAGCTTTCCCATAGATTTATCTGAAAACGGGAAAATTTGTATCATAAAAAAATGGGAAATATCTACTTTCTGAAGTTGGTTATCTGGTTTTCGAAAAGTGAATCGATTTTCTAATTTTCGGAAATTAGATATCGGCTTTTTGGGAAATGAATTTCGTATTTCGAAATATTACCTAATTTTGGAAGTAGATTATCATAGAAGCAGGAAATTTTATCATAAAAAATGAGGAAATATCTACTTTCAGGAAAGTTGGTTTGATTATGAAATTGCCGAAAATAGATTTATCATAGCTTGAAATTTGTATCATAAAAATGGGAAATATCTACTTTCCGGGAAAGTTGGTTATATTATAAATTTGCGAAATAGATTATCTGAAAACGGAAATTTGTATCTTAAAATAGGAAATATCTACTTTCCGGGAAAGTTGGTTAGATTACAAATTTGCGAAATGGATTATCATAAAACAGGAAATTTATCATAAAAATGGAAATATCTACTTTCCGGGAAGTTGGTTGATTACAAATTTGCCGAAAATGATTATCATAAGCGGGAAATTTGTATCATAAAAATGGGAAATATCTACTTTCCGGGAAGTTTGTTGGATATAAATTTGCCGAAAATAGATTATCATAAAGCGGGAAATTTGTATCATAAAAGATGGAAATATCTACTTTCAGGAAAGTTAGTTAGAGCAATACGTAACTA
>NW_024741688.1:35000-42506 GCF_018991925.1 Homarus americanus | reverse complement strand
GTGTATAGTGACCACACTTATATATAATGTGTACAGTGACCACATATATACTGTGTGTGTGATACACTTATATACTAATGTGTGCAGTGATACAGTGTGTCTGTGTGTGTGCAAGTGACCACATATATACTGTGTGTGTACAGTGACCACCTTACATATACTGTGTGTGTACAGTGACCACGATTGTATACTGTGTGTATTACAGGTGACCCACTACTTATATACTGTGTGTGTACAGTGACCCACACTTATATGCTGTGTGTATAGTGACCCACACTTATATACTGTGTGTGTGTGCAGTAATTACACTTATATGCCTGTATTATTATAGTGACCACACTTATGCCTGTCAATGTGTGTGACTACACTTATATGCCTGTGTGTGTACGATGACCACACTTATATGCCTGTGTGTGTATATGGTGACCACTTATATGCGTATTGTGTATGGTGACCACGCCTTATGCTGTGTGTGCAGTGACCACACTTATATACTTGTGTGTGTATAGTGACCACACTTATATACTGTGTGTGTATAAGTGTACACTTATATACTGTGTGTGTACAGTGACCACACTTATATACTGTGTGTGTATAGTGACCACCTTATATACTGTGTGTGTATAGTGACCACATATATACTGTGTGTACAGTGACCACACTTATATACTGTGTGTGTATATAGTGACCACACTTATATACTGTGTGTGTATAGTGACCACTTATATACTGTGTGTGTACAGTGAGCCACCTTATATACTGTGTGTGTACGGTGACCACGATTGTATACTGTGTGTGTGCAGTGACCACATACATATGCTGTGTGTGTACAGTGACCACACTTATATACTGTGTGTGTATAGTGACCACCTTATATACTGTGTGTGTACAGTGACCACCTTATATACTGTGTATAGTGACACATATATACTGTGTGTGTATAGTGACCACACTTATATACTGTGTGTGTACAGTGACCACATATATACTGTGTGTGTATAGTGACCACATATACTGTGTGTGTGTACAGTGACCACACTTATATACTGTGTGTGTATGTTGACCACATATATACTGTGTACAGTGATACCTTATATACTGTGTGTGCAAGTGACCACACTTGTATACTAACTGTGTATAGTGACCACACTTATATTTCTGTGTGTATAGTGACCACACTTATATACTGTGTGTGTATAGTGACCACTTATATACTGTGTGTGTATAGTGACACACTTATATGCTGTGTGTGTACATTCAACCACCTTATATACTGTGTGTGTGACCACATATATGCTGTGTGTGTGCATTGACCACACTTATATGCTGTGTGTGTGTACAGTGATACATATATACTGTGTGTGTACACTTATATACTGTGTGTGTATAGTGACCACACTTATATGCTGTGTGTGTGCAGTGACCACACTTATATACTGTGTGTACAGTGACCACCTTATATATAATGTGTGTACAGTGACCACCTTATATACTGTGTGTACAGTGACCACATATATACTGTGTGTGTGTGTATATATACTGTGTGTGTACAGTGACCACCTTATATACTGTGTGTGTACAGTGACCACACTTATATACTGTGTGTGTGCAGTGACCACACTTATATGCTGTGTGTACAGTGACCACACTTATATGCTGTGTGTATAGTGACCACACTTATATACTGTGTGTGTACAGTGACCACACTTATATACTGTGTGTGTACAGTGACCACCTTGTATACTGTGTGTGTATAGTGACCACACTTATACTGTGTGTTGCAGTGACCACCTTCTATACCGTGTTAGTGTGCAGTGACATATATACTGTGTGTGTACATTGACCACATATATACTGTGTGTGTACAGTGACCACACTTATATACTGTGTGTACAGTACACTTGTATACTGTGTGTGTGTAAGTGACCACACTTATATACTGTGTGTGTACAGTGACCACACTTATATACTGTGTGTGTGCAGTGACCACACTTATATACTGTGTGTGTAGAGTGACCACACTTATACAGTATACTGTGTGTGTGCAGTGACACACTTATATACTGTGTTATTATTACAGTGACCACACTTGTATACTGTGTGTGTACAGTGACACACTTATATACTGTGTGTGTACAGTGACTACACTTGTATGCTGTGTGTGTGCAGTGTTTACTTATATGCTGTGTGTGTACAGTGACCACCTTATATGCTGTGTGTGCACAGTGACCACACTTATGCTGTGTGTATGGTGACCATATATGCTGTGTGTGCAGTGACCACACTTGTATACTGTGTGTGTGTGGTATTACATATATTCTGTGTGTGTGATACACTTATATACTGTGTGTGTGTGTACAGTACATATACTGTGTGTCAGTGATACACTTATATATAATATTATTGTATAGTGACCACACTTATATACTGTGTGTGTGTACAGTGACCACCTTGTATACTGTGTGTGTACAGTGACCACACTTATATATATGTGTATAAATGACCACACTTATATGCTGTGTGTGTATAGTGACCACACTTATATACTGTGTGTGTATAGTATTACACTTATATACTGTGTGTGTGCAGTGACCACACTTATATGCTGTGTGTGCAGTGACCACCTTGTATGCTGTTATTATTATTACCCAGTGATACCTTATATGCTATTGTGCAGTGACCACGCCCATATGCTATTATTGTGCTGGTGATACACACTTAATATACTTTAATATTGTGTGTGAATACACTTATATACTGTGTGTGTACAGTGACCACACTTGTATGCTATTATTATTAATATAGTACCACACTTATATTCTGTGTGTGTGTATGTTGACCACTTATATACTGTGTGTACAGTGACCACACTTGTATACTGTGTGTGCAGTGACCACACTTATATGCTGTGTGTGTGACCACATACATATACTGTGTGTGTGTGCATTGACCACACTTGTATACTGTGTGTGTACAGTGACCACACTTATATGCTGTGTGTGTAGTGACCACACTTATACTGTGTGTGTATAGTGACCACACTTATACTGTGTGTGTATAGTACACTTATATACTGTGTGTGTGCAGTGACCACACTTATATGCTGTGTGTGTGGTGACCACACTTATATACTGTGTGTGCAGTGACCACATATATACTGTGTGTGTGCAGGTGACCACATATATGCTGTGTGTGTACAGTGACACACACTTATTTATGCTGTGGTAGTACCAGAGTGACCACACCGCGCCCATAATACTGTGTGTGTACAGGTGACCACACTTATATGCTGTGTGTGCACAGTGACCACACTTATGCTGTGTGTGTATAGTGACCACACTTATATGTGTGTGTGTGCAGTGACCACACTTGTATACTGTGTGTGTATAGTGATACACACTTATATATGTGTGTGTATAGGCCACTTATACTGTGTGTGTGTGCAGTGACCACACTTGTATACTGTGTGTGACCCAGTGACCACCTTATACTGTGTGTGTGTAAGTGACCACCTTGCTTTGCTGTGTGTGTGCAATGACCACACTTGTTATGCTGTGTATAGTGACCACACTTATATACTGCGTGTGTATGGTGACCACACTTATATACTGTGTGTGTGTGTGCAGTGACCACACTTGCCCATACTGTGTGTATAGTGACCACACTTATATACTGTGTGTGTGCAGGTGACCACACTTATATACTGTGTGTGTACAGTGCCCACACACTTATATACTGTGTGTGTATAGGCCACACTTATATACTGTGTGTGGTGACCACCTTATATACTTCAATATTGTACAGTGACACACTTATATGCTGTGTGTGTGCAGTGACCACACTTATATGCTGTGTGTGTACAGTGACCACGATTGTATACTGTGTGTGTACAGTGACCACACTATATACTTATTAGTGATGTGCAGTGACCACACTTATATGCTGTGTTGTATAGTGACCACACTTATATGCTGTGTGTGCAGTGACCACACTTATATACTGTGTGTGTGGTGACCACACTTATATACTGTGTGTGTGTATAGTATTACACACTTATATACTGTGTGTGCAGTGACCACACTTATATACTGTGTGTGTGAAGCCACATATATACTGTGTGTGTATAGTGACCACACTTATATGCTGTGTGTGTACAGTGACCACCTTATATGCTGTGTGTGTATAGGCCACACTTATATACTGTGTGTGTACAGTGACCACACTTATATACTGTGTGCGTACACTTATATACTGTGTGTACAGTGACCACACTTATACTGATATTATTACCCAGTGACCACACTTATATGCTAATGTGTGTATAGTGATACACTTATATACTGTTATTATTATTACCCAGTGACCACATATATACTGTGTTATTGTACAGTGATACGCATATACTGTGTGTTCAGTGACCACACTTATATGCCTGTGTGTGTGATGACCACACTTATATGCTGTGTGTGCAGTGACCACGCATATGCTGTGTGTGCAGTGACCCTTATATACTGTGTGGCGTACAGTGACCCTGCTTATATACTGTGTGTGTATAGTGACCACACTTATATACTGTGTGTGTACAGTGACCCACCTTATATACTGTGTGTGTATGGTATTACACTTATATACTGTGTACAGTATTACACTTATATATACTGTGTGTGTACAGTGAGCCACGATTGTATACTGTGTGTGTACAGTGACCACACTTATATACTGTGTGTGCAGTGACCACCCATATGCTGTGTGTGTGCAGTGACTGATTGTATGCTGTGTGTGTGCAGTGACCACACTTATATATAATGTGTGTGCAGTGACCACATATATACTGTGTGTGTATAGTGACCACATATATACTGTGTGTGTACAGTGACCACGCTTATATACTGTGTTATTATGGTGACCACACTTATATACTGTGTGTTATTATAGTGACCCACCTTATATACTGTGTGTTATTACGGTAATACACTTATATATACTGTGTGTATAGTATTTTGCTTATATGCTATTATTATTATTATGGTGATACACCTTATATACTGTGTGTGTGTGCAGTGATACCTTATATACTGTGTGTGTATAGTGACCACACTTATATACTGTGTGTATAGTGACCACACTTTATATACTGTGTGTGTACAGTGACCACCTTATATACGTATTGTTATGGTGACCACACTTATATGCTGTGTGTATAGTGACCACACTTATATGCTGTGTGTGCAGTGACCACCTTATATGCTGTGTGTGTGTATAGTGACCACATATATGCTGTGTGTGTATAGTGACCCACACTTATATACTGTGTGTGTGACCACACTTATATACTGTGTGTGTACAGTGACCACGATTGTGTCTGTGTACATGACCCACATATATACTGTGTGTGTGCAGTGACCACACTTATGCTGTGTGTGTGACCACACATATATACTGTGTGTGTACAGTGACCACGCTTGCCTTACTGTGTGTGTATAGTGACCACCTTATATACTGTGTGTGTATAGTGACCACACTTATATGCTGTGTGTGTGCAGTGACCACACTTATATACTGTGTGTGTATAGTGACCACACTTATATATGCTGTGTGTGCCGGTGACCACGCCTGTGTGTGTGACCACACTTATACTGTGTGTGTGTGCAGTGACCACACTTATATACTGTGTGTGTGCAGTGAGCCACTTGTATACTGTGTGTATAGTGACCACACTTACCTGTGTGTGTATAAGTGACCACACTTATATACTGTGTGTGTGTGGCCACACTTATACTGTGTGTGTATAGTGACCACGCCTCGCCACTGTGTGTGCAGGCCACACTTATATACTGTGTGTGTACAGTGACCACACTTATATACTGTGTGTGTACAGTGACCACGATTGTATACTGTGTGTGTGCAGTGACCACACTTATATGCTGTGTGTGCAGTGACCACACTTATATACTGTGTATTATAGTGACCACACTTATATACTGTGTGTGTACAGTGACCACACTTATATGCTGTGTGTGTATAGTGGCCACATATATACTGTGTGTGTATAGTGACCACACATATGCTGTGTGTGCAGTGACCACACTTATATGCTGTGTGTGTATAGTACACACTTATATACTGTGTGTGTGTGTGTATTACATATATACTGTGTGTGTACAGTGACCACACTTATATACTGTGTGTGTATAGTGACCCACACTTATATACTGTGTGTGTGTAGTACTTATACTGTGTGTGTAGTGACCACACTTATATACTGTGTGTGTAAGTATTTTATATATATATGTGTGTATAGTGACCACATATATACTGTGTGTGTGTACACTTATACTGTGTGTGTATAAACTGACCACTTGCTATACTGTGTGTGTATAGTGACACACTTATATGCTGTGTGTGATACACTTATATACTGTGTGTGCAGTGAAATAAATTGTATACTGTGTTTAGTGACCACACTTATATGCTATTATTATTATTGCAGTGATACACTTATATACTGTGTGTGTATAGTGACCCACCTTATATACTGTGTGTGAGTGACCACATATATACTGTATTATAGTGACCACACTTATATACCTGTGTGTGTATAGTGACCACACTTATATACTGTGTGTGTGTGCAGTATATATACTGTGTATTATTATTATAGTGACATATATGTATTGTGTATAGTGACCACACTTATATACTGTGTGTGTACAGTGACCACACTTATATACTGTGTGTATAGACCACTATCTATATACTGTGTGTGTGTACAGTGACCACACTTATATACTGTGTGTGTACAGTGACCACACTTGTATACTTCTGTGGTATAGTGATTCACACTTATATACTGTGTGCGTATACAGTGACCACACTTTTATATATACTGTGTGTGTACAGTGACCACACTTTATACTGTGTGTGTATAGTGACCACACTCCTTATATACTGTGTGTGTGTACAGACCACACTTATATACTGTGTGTGCAGAAGACCACCCTATATACTGTGTGTGTATAGTGACCACACTTGTATACTGTATGTGTATAGTGACCACACTTATATACTGTGTGTGTATAGTGACCACACTTATATACTGTGTGTGTATAGTGACCACACTTGTATACTGTGTGTGTACAGTGACCACACTTGTATACTGTGTGTGTATAGTGACCACACTTATATACTGTGTGTGTATAGTGACCACACTTGTATATTGTGTGTGTACAGTGACCACACTTATATACTGTGTGTGTATAGTGACCACACTTGTATACTGTATGTGTATAGTGACCACACTTATATACTGTGTGTGTATAGTGACCACACTTATATACTGTGTGTGTACAGTGACCACACTTGTATACTGTATGTGTATAGTGACCACACTTGTATACTGTGTGTGTATAGTGACCACACTTATATACTGTGTGTGTACAGTGACCACACTTATAAACTGTGTGTGTACAGTGACCACACTTGTATACTGTGTGTGTACAGTGACCA
>NW_024741688.1:0-32500 GCF_018991925.1 Homarus americanus | reverse complement strand
TAGCTTTCGTCTTTATTCAAGACATTTTCATTGTGGATCCACATGAAATATATATATATATATATATATATATATATATATATATATATATATATATATATATATATATATATATATATATATATATATATAATATGTGTGTGTGTGTGTGCGCGCTGGTAAAGCACTGCCATTCGCTGCTAAACAGAAACATCAATATACAGGTAGATGTCCTGACTACCCAGCAGGTCCCTCAGCATCTAGAGCTGACCCACCTCTGCTATCCTCCATCCCTGGATGAGGTAACTACTGCCATTAAACAGATGAAAAACGACAAAGCCTCAGGGCCTGATGGAATCCCAGCCGAGGTGTATGAAGCAGGAGGACCTCTGCTTACCAGCCGTCTCCACTCTCTCCTGGAGAATATATGGGAAAAGGAGGAAATCTCCCAACCTCTAAGACACGCTTCCATCGTCAATATTTGAAAGAACAGGGGAGACCGGTCGGACTGTGGCAACTACTGCAGGATCTCGGTGCTGTCTGTAGCTGGCAAGATTATCGCCCGAATCCTCCTAAACAGACTTCTTCATGAGGCGGAAAGCTTCCTCCCAGAATCTTAAAGTGGCTTTAAGCCATCACGTGGCACCACTGACATGATCCTTGCTACTCGTCAGATACAGGAAAAGTACAGGGAATAGCGTCATGACCTGTATGACCTTCATCGACCTCACCAAGGCTTTCGACTCGATCAACAGGGAAGCTGTTTTGGCCGCCCACCAAATATTCATCGCCATTGTGAGGCAACTCTACGATGGCATGAACGGCAGAGTCCTGCACCATGGCACCCAGTCAGAGTTCTTCCCCATCCAGACAGGAGTAAAACAAGGATGTGTACTGGCACCAACTCTCTTTTCCATTTTCTTGGCTGCCTTCCTTACTCATGCCAGTGCCAATTTAGCCGGCGGGGTGGACATAGAGTACCGGTGAAAGGGTCTTTTCAACATAAGACGACTTCAGGCAGGAACAAAGGTGTCGGCAGCTTCCATTACTGAACTTCAGTATGCAGACGATCTCACCCTTGTTGCTCACACTGAGCACGACCTACAGGAGATTCTGAACACCTAGGCAGATGCGTATGCACACTTCGGCCTTGAGGTGATTGTACGTAAGACTCAGATTCTCTTTCAACCTGCCCCTGGTTCAGACATACCTCCATCATCCATCCAGCTTAACGGTACTACCCTCTCTAATGTTGCCTACTTTCAGTATCTCGGCTCCCACCTGCCCTCCACCACGGACATCGATGAAGATATTCAACATCGGATCAGATGTGCATCTCTAACCTTTGGCAGACTCCGAAACCGTGTCTTTGGCTGTGAGGAGCTGAAATTATCCAAGCTGCACGTATATCGAGCAGTGGTCCTCTCCACCCTGCTATGTGGCAGCGAGACATGGGTCACATACAGGGGGTACCTCAAGGCATTTGAAAACTTTCACCAACGTAGTCTTTTCCTCCGAGTTCACTGAGAAGACAAGAGAACAAATGCCAGTATTCTCGCTGACACTAACTGTAGGAGCATCGAGACAACCATTATCCATGAACAATTACGATGGACTGGCCATGTTACGCACATGGACGACAATAGACTGCCAAAGCAACTACTTTACAGTCACCTAACGAATAGTAAATGTAATGCTGGTGGGCAATTGAAAAGATATAAGGATAGTCTTAAGACAAGCCTGAAAAAGTGCCAAATCGACCCCCTCACCTGGGAGACGATCACTCCACACCGTATCGCTTGGAGGAGCACAGCACGAGAAGGTGTCAACTCTTTCGAGCTACCCCGACTGCATACCGAGGCAGACAAGTGCCAGCACTGGAAAGACGCTGCCGCCGCCCCTCCCTCACTAGATGCAACCCTCCACATGTGCAACATCTGTGGACGACCCTGCACAGTTTATTTAACCAGAAAAATACAGAAACAGAGTCGATAATAATAATATTGACATGGCTGAGCCAGTTGAGAGCCAGGCTCTCTTGAAGGCACCTGATATATACTGTACAGTACAATTATCGCAAGGAAGTATTTATTATGTAACATTTAGTATCATCTTCAATAGTACACATATCATGGTTTCAGTAAGAACATCTCAGAATGTTACCACAGTTATCACTTCGTTATTTATTTAATTTATTTATTTATTTTTATTTTTGTGTATTTATATTTTTTATTAATATTATATTATACATATTTTACAGAGGAGAACAGAAGCTGTCAGTATCATGTCTTGTCGGCAAATATAATTATTACAATGGCAATCTCTCTACTTGACAATTTCTGATATAATGGTTTTGGTGGTAGAATAAAAGTAGGAATATAAAGCAGGTATTACAAAAATATTAATACTCAGACAATAGATATTTTTTAAGAGATGATTTAAATGAAGGAACGAAGTCTTTGCTGGGATGGTGGGGGTAATTTGTTCCACACCTTCACCCCGTGATATTTTATGGTAAACAAAATCATAATAGATTTCTTTCATTGCTGCAGGAGTGCGTGACTGTCGAGTGTGATACATGATACCACACTGTTTATTGACTTTACTGTGAATGGCTTGTATGTGGTTTCTCCAGCTTAGTGTCTCATCAGCAACATCGAGTTGTTCACGTTTTGAGGACTGTATTACCAAGGTACAAGGGGTCCAAATCTGGGGTAGTTTTTCCTTCCGTGAAGAATCGTGTAGCGGGTTTTTTCGACGTTTAAGGTCAGTTTATTACGTATTACCCAGGTCCTGACTTTAGTCAATTCAGTATTCATAGTTCTAATCAGGAATGAGGTCTGAGTTGCTGGCATAGAATTACTATCGTCGCAAATAAGTTGTATTTATGAGTGAGCTGGCGTGGACTATATCGTTATGTACAAAAAAAACGTAGGACCGAGAATGGAGCCTTGAGGACGCCATACAAGATTGGCGAGGTCAGATTGTTGATTATTATAGCAGACATAGTGCAAGTGCATCTCTTGGACAGATATGAGAGTAAACCAATTGAGATAAGCCCCTAACGCCGTAGTGTTCAAGTTTTGGAAAATGGTATGGTCGACAGTATCAAGGCTTTAAGGTCCAAAATATACCGACAGTGACTGACTGTCATCAAAAGTTTAAAATGTCATTAGTAAATAGCAGAGCACTCTCAGTTGACCTTCTATCTCTAAATCCTGAGTCTGAAAATGTTGTTGACATTGCAGAAAATTTAATTTACTTCTCCAGTATCTTATTGGCTGGGAGAGACTGATATGGAAGGTGGTCTTGAAAAACCTTTGTTCAGAATTTTTATATGCTGGGTGAACTTTAGTTTTCAGTTTATCCGGAAAGACACCACTAGTGAAGGTTACAAATGTGAACAGGTAGTAATAAAGTGGGCTTTCTTAATGATGTTCATTGGTATATTGTCGTCGCCTGCTGCTGCATCTTTTGGCATTTTATGATGGTCAAAATTCATCTGCTGTTGGCAGCTCATTTTGCTGTCTGTTTGGCTTCTAAATTCTTAATGGTGATCAGGGATGCTCTCTGTTTTTGCATTAATAAAATAGTCATTGTAGTTGTGTGGGAAGTTTCGTTAAACTTATGATGCCCGGCCAGGCCCACCTTGGCATGGTGTTGAAGTGTGGCTGTCGTCAACACAACAACCACACCTGAGTTAACAAGCTGCATGACACAGTGTCAAGGAATAGTCCGAGACCAGACAACTCGCCAACTGCACTGGCTAACCATTACCGGACACGATCAGCAAATCGATTAACATCCGGCTCCCATACTGCGGGAGACAGAGGCAAGTAGCATCTTGCCCATACTTTCCTGCAAATCAGGCCCGGTCGTCTTGGCGCATGCTGTCCCATTTACCTTCACTTACTTGTCCATGGGTAGTGTCCCTCAGTCTCTCATCCCTCACTCTCCCCTCCACTCTCCTCTCCCCTCACATCCTCCTCTCCCCTCACGTCCCCTACTCTCCCCTCAAGCCTCTCACTCTCCCCTCAAGCCTCCCTCCCTCTCCTCTCACCTCTCCCCTCCCATCCCCTCCTCCCCTCAAGCCTCTCTCTCCCCTCACGTCCCTCCACTTTCCCTCAAGCCCTCCCGTCCTCCCTCTCCCTCACCTCCTCTCCCTCACGTCCTCAATCTCCCCTCCGTCCCTCACTCGTCCTCAAGCCTCTCCCTCTCCCTCAAGCTCTCTCCCCTCACGCCTCTCCTTCCTCCTTCTCCTCCTCCCGTCTCCTCTCCCCTCCAAGCCTCTCCTCTCCCCTCACGTCCCTCCCTCCCTCCAGCCTCACCTCTCCTCATCCCCTCCCTCTCCCCTCACATCCCCTCACTCTCCCCTCCCATCCCCTCCTCTCTCCCCTCATCCCCTCACCTCCCCTCTCCCTCTGTCCCTCCACCTCTCCCACCCTCCCCTCAAGCCTCTCACTCTCCCCTCAAGCCTCTCACTCTCCTCAAGCCTCTCACCTCCCCTCACGCCTCCACCCTTCCTCCACGTCCCTCCACCCTCCCTCTCCCTCGTCCCTCCTCTCCTCACGTCCATTACTCTCCTCACGTCCCTCACTCCTCACCCTCCCGTCCCTCCTCTCCCCTCCACCTCCTCCCACGTCCCCTCCTCCTCTCCGCCTCTCCTCTCCCCTCAAGCCTCTCCTCTCCCCTCCAGCCTCTCCTCTCCCCTCACGCCTCTCACCCTTCCCCTCCCATCCCTCCTCTCCCCTCCCTTCCCTCTCTCCCTCACCTCTCACTCTCCTCAAGCCTCTCCTCTCCCCTCACGCCTCTCATTCCCTCACCTCTCCCTCTCCCCTCACGTCCCTCCTCTCCCCTCCCGTCCCTCACTCGTCCTCAGCCTCTCACTTTCTCCTCAAGCCTCTCACTCTCCTCCCTCCTCTCCCCTCACCTCTCACCCTTCCTCCCGTCCCTCCTCTCCCCTCCCATCCCTCCCTCTCCCTCAAGCCTCTCCCCTCAAGCCTCTCACCTCTCCCCTCCACCTCTCCTCTCCCCTCCAGCCTCTCCTCTCCCCTCACCTCCCTCCCCCTCCCTCCGTCCCTCACTCCTCCCCTCAAGCCTCTCCCTCTCCCCTCAAGCCTCTCTCCCCTCCAAGCCTCTCCTCTCCCCTCACACCTCTCTTCTCCCCTCTCCTCAAGCTCCCTTCCTCCCATCCCCTCCTCTCCCCTCACGTCCCTCACTCTCCCCTCAGCCTCTCCTCTCCCCAAGCCTCTCCACTCTCCCTCCCACCTCTCCTCTCCTCCACCTCTCACCCCTTCCCCTCCCACATCCCTCCTCTCCCCTCCCATCCCCTCCTCTCCCCTCCACCTCTCCTCTCCCCTCCCTCCCTCACTCTCCCATCCTCCCCCTCCCTCTCCCCTCCCATCCCTCTCCCCTTAGCCTCTCTCCCTCAAGCCTCCCTCTCCCCTCCCTTCCTCCACCTCTCCCCTCTCCCACATCCCCCTCTCCCCTCCCTTCCTCCTCTCCCCTCCCACGTCCCCTCACCTCTCCCCTCAAGCCTCCCTCTCCCCTCCCATCCCCTCCTCTCCCCTCACATCCCCTCCTCCCCTCCCCGTCCCCCTCCCTCTCCCTCCCATCCCTCCTCCTCCCCTCAAGCCTCTCCCTCTCCCCTCCCCTCCCTCCCTCTCCCCCAGCCTCCTCTCCCCTCCACCTCTCCTCTCCTCTCCCCTCCTCTCCCCTCCGTCCCTCCTCTCCCCTCAGCCTCTCCTCTCCTCACGCCTCTCCCTCTCCTCACGTCCTCCTCTCCCCTCACCTCTCCTCTCCCCTCCCATCCTCCTCTCCCTCCCACATCCCCTCCCCTCCCCTTAGCCTCTCCCTCTCCCCTCAAACCTCCTCTCCCCTCCACCTCTCCTCTCCTCATCCTCCTCTCCCCTCCCTCCCCTCACTCTCCCCCTCATCCCTCCCCTCTCCCTCAACCTCCTCTCCCCTCACCTCCTCTCCTCCCATCCCCTCCCTCTCCCCTCCCCTCTCCTCCCCTCTAGCCTCTCCTCTCCCCTCCCATCCCCTCCCCTCTCCCCTCAAGCCTCTCACCCCTTCCCCTCCCATCCCCCTCTCCCTCCCATCCCTCCCCTCTCTCCCCTCCCATCCCTCCCTCTCCCCTCCCATCCCCTCCTCTCCCCTCCCGTCCCTCCTCTCCCCTCTCAAACCTCTCCCACTCTCCCCTCCCCACGCCTCTCCTCTCTCTCCCATCCTCTCTCCCTCCACGTCCTCTTCCTCCCCTCAAGCCTCTCACTCTCCCCTCACACTCTCCTCTCCCCTCATCCCTCACTCTCCCCTCCACATCCCTCACTCTCCCCTCAACCTCTCCTCTCCCCTCACCTCCTCTCCTCCCGCCTCTCACTCCCCTCCTGTCCCCTCCTCTCCCCTCCGTCCCCTCACTCTCCTCTCCATCCCTCCTCTCCCCTCACATCCCCTCCTCTCCTCAAGCCTCTCCTCTCCCCTCCCATCCCCTCCCTCTCCCCTCCACGTCCCCTCCCTCTCCCCTCCCGTCCCCTCTCTCCCCTCCCATCCCCTCTCTCCCCTCCATCCTCACTCTCCCCTCATCCTCCTCTCCCCTCAGCCTCTCCTCTCCCCTCACATCCCTCACTCTCCTCTCCGTCCCTCCTCTCCCCTCCAAGCCTCTCACTCTCCCCTCCACATCTCCCTCTCCCCTCCAAGCCTCTCTCTCCCCTCACGTCCCTCTCTCCCCTCAGCACCTCCCCACTCTCCCCTCCCCTCCCCTCCTCTCCCCTCAAGCCTCTCCTCCCTCCCCTCGTCCCCTCCTCTCCCCTCCCATCCCTCCTCTCCCTCAAGCCTCTCCTCTCCCCTCCCACATCCCTCCCTCTCCTCTCCCTTCTCCTCTCCCCTCATCCCCTCCTCTCCCCTCAAGCCTCTCCTCTCCCCTCCCATCCCTCCCTCTCCTCTCGCCTTCCCTCTCTCTCCCCTCCCATCCCCTCCTCTCCCCTCAAACTCTCCTCTCCCTCACATCCCTCCTCTCCCCTCAAGCCTCACCTCTCCTCCATCCCTCCTCTCCCCTCCCGTCCCCTCCTCTCCCCTCACGTCCTCCTCTCTCCCTCACATCCCTCACTCTCTCCTCATCCTCCTCTCCCCTCACGTCCCCTCTCTCCCCTCCCATCCCTCACTCTCCCCTCCACGTCCCTCACCTCTCCCCTCCCATCCCCTCCTCTCCCCTCAAGCCTCTCCTCTCCCCTCCCATCCTCACTCTCCCCTCCAAGCCTCTCCTCTCCCTCAAGCCTCTCCTCTCCCCTCACATCCCCTCCTCTCCCCTCCCACGTCCCTCCTCTCCCCTCACGTCCCTCACTCTCCCCTCAAGCCTCCCACTCTCCCTCCCATCCCCTCCTCTCCCCTCCCACGTCCCCTCACCCTCTCTCTCCTCCACGTCCCTCACTCTCCCCTCACGTCCCTCACTCTCCTCACGTCCTCACTCTCCTCGTCCTCCTCTCCCTCAAGCCTCTCCTCTCCCCTCCACGTCCCTTACTCTCCCCTCACGTCCCTCACTCTCCCCTCAAGCCTCCTCCTCTCCTCCCCGTCCCCTCTCTCCCCTCACGTCCCCTCACTCTCTCCTCCCGTCCCTCACTCTCCCCTCTCCACGTCCCTCCTCTCCCCTCCACCTCTCCCCTCTCCCTCACTCCCTCCCTCCCTCTCCCCTCCCTCTCTCCTCCCTCCCTCCATCCCTTACTCTCCCTCAAGCCTCTCCTCTCCCTCCCACGTCCCCTCACTCTCCCCCTCAAGCCTCTCCTCTCCCCTCACGTCCCTCCCTCTCCCCTCAAGCCTCTCACTCTCCCCTCCGTCCTCCTCCCTCCCCTCAACCTCTCCCTCTCCCCTCCCATCCCTTACTCTCCCCTCCCATCCCTCCCTCCCCTCAAGCCTCTCACTCTCTCCCTCATCCTCCACTCTCCCCTCAAGCCTCTCTCTCCCCTCCCGTCCCTTACTCTCCCCCCTCCCGTCCCTCCTCTCCCCTCACGTCCCTCACTCTCTCCTCGTCCCTCACCTCTCCCCTCCGTCCCCTCCCTCTCCCCTCCACGTCCTCCTCTCCCCTCCACGTCTCTCCTCTCTCCTCACGTCCCTACTCTCCCCTCCTGCCTCTCCTCTCCCCTCCGTCCCTCCCTCTCCCCTCAAGCCTCTCCCTCTCCCCTCCCACGTCCCCTCCCTCTCCCTAGCCTCTCACTCTCCCCTCCACGTCCCCTCCTCTCCCCTCATCCCACCTCTCTCATCCCCTCCCTCTCCCCTCCCGTCCCCTCCTCTCCCTCAAGCCTCTCCTCTCCCTTCACATCCCCTCCCTCTCCCCTCAAGCCTCTCCTCTCCCTCAGCTTCCTCACTCTCCCCTCACGTCTCCTCTCCCCTCACGTCCCCTCACCTCTCTCCCCTCACGTCCTCACCTCACCCCTCCCGTCCCTCACCTCTCCCCTCCGCCTCTCCTCTCCCCTCCCACGTCCCCTCACTCTCCCTCCTCTCTCACCTCTCCCCTCACGCCTCTCTCTCCCCTCATCCCTCCTCTCCCCTCCCGTCCCTCCTCTCCCCTCCCATCCCCTCCTCTCCCCTCGCCTCTCCTCTCCCCCTCCACGTCCCCTACTCTCCCTCCCACGTCCCTCACTCTCCCCTCCGCCTCTCCTCTCCCCTCACGTCCCTCCTCTCCCCTCACATCCCTCCTCTCCCCTCACCCCTCCCACTCTCCCCTCACGCCTCTCCTCTCCCCTCCCCACGCCTCTCCTCCTCCCCTCACGTCCCCTAACTCTCCCCTCACATCCCTCCTCTCCCCTCCACGCCTCTCCTCTCCCCTCATCCCCTCCTCTTCCCTCCCACCCTCCTCTCCCCCTCCACCCTCACCTCTCCCCTCCCACGCCTCTCCTCTCCCCTCACCTCTCCCTCCTCCCCTCCACATCCCTCCTCTCCCTTCCGTCCCCTCCTCTCCCCTCACCTCTCCCTCTCCCCTCACGTCCCTAACTCCCCTCACGCCTCTCCCTCTCCCCTCCCACGTCCCTCCTCTCTCCCTCACGTCCCTCACTCTCCCCTCCACGTCCCCTATCTCTCCCCTCCACCCTCTCCTCTCCCCTCCACGTCCTCCTCTCTCCTCCACGTCCCTCACTCTCCCCTCCACTTCCACTTTCTCCCTCCACGTCCCTCCTCTCTCCTCACGTCCCCTCACTCACCTCCCGTCCCTAACTCTCCCTCGCCTCTCCTCTCCTTAAGCCTCTCTCTCTCTTCACGTTCCTCCTCTCTTCTCCCACGTCCCCCACTCTCCCCTCGCATCTCTCTCTCTCCCTTCGTCCGTCCTCTCTCCTCACGTCCCTCCTCTGACCTCACAGTCATAAAATATCCGAGTGTTATTAAGACCCGCATATACCCAGTCTACAGTACCTTACCACTCACCAGTCTACAGTCTTACCACTCACCAGTCACCATTCTACAGTCTTACCACTCACCAGTCTATAGTCTTACCACTCACCAGTCTATAGTCTTACCACTCACCATTCTACAGTCTTACCACTCACCAGTCTAGTCTTACCACTCACCAGTCTACAGTCTTACCACTCACCAGTCTATAGTCTTACTCACCAGTCTGCAGTACCTCCCAGTCTAAATTCTTACCACTCACCAGTCTACAGTCTTACCACTCACCAGTCTATAGTCTTACTCACCCAGTCTATAGTCTTACCACTCACCATTCTACAGTCTTACCACTCACCAGTCTATAGTCTTACCACTCACCAGTCTACAGTCTTACCCGCTCACCAGTCTATAGTCTTACCTCACCCAGTCTATAGTCTTACCACTCACCAGTCTACAGGCTTACCACCATCAGTCTAGTCTTCCACTCACTTAGTCTACTCACCAGTCTACAGTCTTACCACTCACCAGTCTAGTCTTACCACTCACCAGTCTAGTCTTACCACTCACAGTCACAGTGTTACCCACCAGTCTAGTCTTACCACCACCGTCTTTCACCAGTCAAATCCCCCTCATCAGTCTACAGTCTTACCACTCACCAGTCTAGTCTTACCACTCACCAGTCTAGTCTTACCATTCACCAGTCTAAATTCTTACCATTCACCAGTCTAGTCTTACCACTCCAGTCTAGTCTTGTTCACAGTCTATAGTCTTACCACTCACCAGTCTAGTATTACCACTCACCAGTCTAAATTCTTACCACTCACCAGTCTAGGCCTCCCAGTCTGCAGTCTTTCTGGTCTAGTCTTACCACTCACCCAGTCTACAGTCTTACCACTCACCCAGTACAGTGTTACCTCACCCAGTCTAAATTCTTACCACTCACCAGTCTACAAGCTTACCACTCACCAGTCTACAGTCTTACCACTCACCAGTCTACAGTCTTACCACTCACCAGTCTAGTCTTACCACTCACCAGTCTAGTCTTACCACTCACCAGTCTACAGGTACACTCACCAGTCTAAATTCTTACCACTCACCAGTCTACAGACTTACCACTCACCAGTCTACAGTCTTACCACTCACTCTGTTCACCTCATCAGTCTACAGTCTTACCACTCACCAGTCTAGTCTTACCACTCACCAGTCTAGTCTTACCACTCACCAGTCTACAGTGTTACCACTCACCAGTCTAAATTCTTACCACTCCCAGTCTACAGGCTTCTCACCAGTCTACAGTCTTACCACTCACCAGTCTACAGTCTTACCACTCACCAGTCTAGTCTTACCACTCACCAGTCTACAGTGTTACCACTCACCAGTCTAGTCATACCTCTCACCAGTCTAGTCTTACCACTCATCAGTCTACAGTCTTACCACTCACCAGTCTACAGTCTTACCACTCACCAGTCTTGTCTTACCACTCACCAGTCTCCACTATGGATGACAGTCGTGTGTTTGTCATTATCCTCCTTAATTAATGAGTTAGTATAACACTTAATAACCTGGTACAATCACTTAACAACCTCATAATCACAACCACTACAACACAACTCACATTAATAAGGTAAATATAAGCCAACTTTATTTTAATATGCTTGACTAAATGAGTAAGTCGATCAAGATTCTCCAACCGCCTTCTTTACTTCACACACAGACTCACAACACCATGAGAAAACTTGTAGCATTAATTCAGGATGTTGACGCGGTGGTACTGACTCTATGATCACCTAGGTGTTGTGTGTTTGTAAACAAAGAAATATAGGATCAGTCTGAAGAATAGCCACCCAAGTTTATGTTTAAATACCCTTATGTTACCTGGTGGAGTAAAGTTTGGTTAGGTTAACATTAGAGTTAGGGAAAGAGGTCTAATCATCAGGTGAAATATGGTGGGGTGGCTATTCTTCAGGTGATCCTATGCTTGTTTGTTTACACACACACACACATCAGATCCTCCTCAACTCACTCCTGGTTCAAGAGACTTAACACTAATGTGTCTGCGGTCAGCCGGTGGTCATCATTAATTGTCCTCAAGAAGCATATAACTTTTTCCTCTTGGTCATTATAGTGTCAGCCAGGATCATTAGCGACGTCTTCATGTATTATAGTGGTAAGTAAATATTGCAGTGATATAAACGAGCAGTGAGTTATTACAGTGTCAGTGTGGTGGTTGATGGCTCCTCAAGGGTGAGTACTGTTGGTGACGGTCAGTGTCAGTACTAGTGGAGAGTGTCAGTGTGGTGGTTGATGGCTCCTCAAGGGTGAGTACTGTTGGTGACGGTCAGTGTCAGTACTAGTGGAGAGTGTCAGTGTGGTGGTTGATGGCTCCTGAAGGGTGAGTACTGTTGGTGACGGTCAGTGTCAGTACTAGTGGAGAGTGTCAGTGTGGTGGTTGATGGCTCCTGAAGGGTGAGTACTGTTGGTGACGGTCAGTGTCAGTACTAGTGGAGAGTGTCAGTGTGGTGGTTGATGGCTCCTGAAGGGTGAGTACTGTTGGTGACGGTCAGTGTCAGTACTAGTGGAGAGTGTCAGTGTGGTGGTTGATGGCTCCTGAAGGGTGAGTACTGTTGGTGACGGTCAGTGTCAGTACTAGTGGAGAGTGTCAGTGTGGTGGTTGATGGCTCCTGAAGGGTGAGTACTGTTGGTGACGGTCAGTGTCAGTACTAGTGGAGAGTGTCAGTGTGGTGGTTGATGGCTCCTGAAGGGTGAGTACTGATGGTGACGGTCAGTGTCAGTACTAGTGGAGAGTGTCAGTGTGGTGGTTGACGGTTCCTGCAGGGTGAGTACTGTTGGTGACGGTCAGTGTCAGTACTAGTGGAGAGTGTCAGTGTGGTGGTTGACGGTTCCTGCAGGGTGAGTACTGATCAAGATAATGTGAGGGTCATACTGGCGACTTCCTCCTCCTCTTCCTTCCACTATTGCCAAAGGCACAGTGGGTCTCTTAACAACTGCTGACATATATTATTGTACAGTTGGCTCCACTCCCGCATTTACCACCTAGCGTTGTCACTCCTCTCTCTCCTTGAGGTGTGAACCCTAAACTCTGATGTGTGATTCGAAGCATTCACTAGTGAGTGGGGGGGGATAGGAGGGGTGTTTCGGAGTAGGTGTCTTTCTGTGGAGAGGGGTGGGAATGTGGTACGAGGGGTGAGGAGGGAATTGTGCAGTCGCGGACAAATTTTCACTCCCGCGGTGAAACTGAGTCACGGTAGTAAATCACCAAATTGACTTAGCCTGCCTGTCGTCTGGTGCGGGTGTGCTGTTTTATCTCATTTGGGGTAGATAGGATGAGAGGGGAATAAATTCATGAATTCATGTTCTACGTAAGGTATTCCTTTGCAAAAGAAGACATTTATGACCAAATGGATTATGGATATGTTTGAATCTATATCTTGTAGAAGCAGGGAAGTTTTGTTTAACCTATGGACTACGAAATGGGACTTTTCCAGCTGAATAAAATCGTCTGACAGTGGCCAGAATAAAATAACTAAGACGATATCGTAGTGAAGAGATTAATTAGTAATTAAAACAACCAGGAAGTGGGCACCACATATTTATTGTACAAACTTGATGTGATCAACAATAGTTCAGTTGGCAGCTGTCCGGTTATAGAATCAGCAAACCGCATAGTTCAGTTGTGCCAAACAGTGAGGTTAAATGGGTAAAAATAAATTGACATCATTTTTATTATTATTATTATTAAGTTTGTGCAATTTATGCCGCAGAGCAATATTTAGTAGCTGTTTCTTAAGGGGTTCGAGGGTTCCCTCCAGTGCACAACATAGAAACTTAATTATGTTGACCTTTAAGCAACAGCTCGGCTCGTCAGAGCAAAACTCTCCCTTCACATCTCCCCAAAACGGCAAAGGCAACACACCACCAGAAGCGGCTTCAATACCAAGCGACTGGAGGATCAAGCGGTAGAACAAGCTTTCAGAGAGCAGATCGACGATTGGCTGATGAACAACCCAACAAAAAACAATCTAAATCCGAGTGCCGAAAAGGGTATCCTCGACGCTGTCATCACAAAAACCTGCAGCGAGACCCTCGGCCAGATCAAAAGAAAACACCAGGATTGGTTTGATGAAAATAACTATGACATCGCCGTACTCGTATCTGGTAAAACGTACTGTCTTCACTGACCAGAAAAACAACTAAAGCTGATACCATCTGTCAGCAGAAGGCAATGGCCCAGGGGAAACTTCGAGAAATGAAAAACGAATGGTGAACTAAAAAAAACACATGAAACGCAAAATATTGAGGATCAAGACCAGATGCGGGATTTTTTAGAATTCTGCAAAAGAAATCTATAGTTCAACTATTAATGGCACGGTCCCCCTCCGCTCATCCGACAGTAACTCGTTAATTAAGACGAAGAAGGCACTCTTCAGTGCTGGAAAGAGCACTACCATCCCCTGCTCAACCAAAATCCCGACGTGGATGTCCTGACTACCCAGCAAGTCTCTCAGCACCCAAAGCTGACCCACCTCAGCTGTCCTCCATCCTGGGATCAAGTAGCTACAGCTATCAAGCAGATGCAAAAATAACAAAGCCACAGGACCAGATGGAATCTCACCTGAGGTGTACAAAGCAGAATTTATGGGAGAAGGAGGAAATCCCACAAGATCTTAAAGACGCCTCCATCTTCAATATCTATAAGAACAGGAGAGACCTGTCTACCACGAGATCTCGCTGCTGCCTGTAGCTGGCAAGATTATCGTCCGAACCCTCCTAAACAGACTTCTTCTTGGCGTGGAAACTTCGTCCCAGAATCTCAGTATGGCTTTAGACCATCACGTGGCACTGCTGACATGAGCTTTGCTATCTGTCAGATACAGGAAAAGTGCGGAAACAACACCGTGACATGACTTTTATCGACCTTACTAAAACTTTGACTCAGTCAACAAGGAAGCTCTCTGGCGGACCCTCAGCGGTTTTGTTTGTCCACCAAAATTCATCGCCATTCTGAGGCAACTCCACGATGCATGAACGGCAGTGTTCTTCACAATGGCACCCAGTCTGATTTCTTCCTCTTCCAAACTAGGTTATAAAAAGGATGTATACTGGCACCAAATCTCTTTTCCATTTTTGGGCTGTCTTTGTTAATCGTCCCAGTGCCAATTTAGCTGGCAGGGTGGACATCCAGTACAGGATGATGGGATTTTTCAAAATAAGACAACTCCGGGTAGTAAAAAAGGTGTCAGCTGCTTCCATCACTGAACATCAGTATGCAGACGACCTCACTCTCGTCGCTCACACTGAACGCGACCTACAAGTGACCCTGAACAATTACGTAGATGCGTAGGCACGCTTCAGCCTTGAGGTGAATGTATGTAAAGCACAGATTCTCTTCCAGCCTGTCCCTGGTTTAAGCACACCTCCACCATCCATCCTGGTTAACTGGGCTACCTTATCCAACGTTAGCCACAACAATTACCTTGGCTCCCACCTGTCCACTGCCGGGTACATTAAAGAAGAGATCCAACATCAGATCAGATTTGCATCTCAAGCCTTCAGCAGACTCCATCCATATCCATGTCTTCTGCTGTACGGAGCTGAAATTATCTACAAAGCTTCAAGGAACTTAAGAACTTTCACCAACATAGTCTACATTCCATCCTTCGTATTCTCAGAAAAGACAAGTGAAAAAATGTCAGTATTTTTGTAGGAGCATCGAGGCTGCAATTATCCACGAAAAACTATGATGGACTGGCCGCGTTACCCGCATGGACGACAGTAAACTACCAAAACAGCTACTGCATAGTCACCTAACGAATGGTAAATGTAACACTGCCGGACAACGTTAAACATATATGGATAGTCTTAAGACAAACTTGAAAATGTGCCAAATCGACCCCCTCACCTGGGAGACGATTACTCTAAACCGTAACGCTTGGAGGAGCACCACACGATAAGGTGTCAATACAATCGAGTTAGCCCGACTGCATACCCAAGCAGAAAAGCACCAGCACCGAAAAGACAAAGCCAACGCCCTTCCCACACTACATGTAGCTCTTCACGTGTACAACATCTGTGGACGGCCTAGCTGATTCCGTATCGGATTCTCGAGTCACCTCAGAACTCACCAACCTAGGTGACATCCTTAATAACTCATATCATTGTATCATAGCTGGATGATCTTCATACTCGATTCCGAGTGACAGCAAAGTAGTAGTAGTAGTAGTAGTAGTAGTAGTAGTAGTAGTAGTACGTAGGTAAGTTATTCAAAACATAATATTCAACAAAGACTTTATTACACAATCACAATCTTATTGTTACATAAGTTGGGTGGAAAAATTATAGCTTTCTACACAATACAAAAAATTACATGACAAAACATCTGTCTTTGTCCATCGAAACACATGAAGGTGTTGTCTTGTTACACAACCGCCAACACTGTGGGGCTTCATGTACAGTCTTACTTGGTATATGTTATAAAGAAAGGCCATAAGAACTTTTGTTTCCCTGTAAACTAACCATATCACCTGGAGATTAGCGCTTAGCTTGATTAAACACCCTACCGTTAATTGAGGGATTTAGGTTAGGTTACGTTAGATTAGGTTAGGTGAGGTAAGGTGAGGTTTGCGATAGGTAGGTTAGGTTTGGTATGGTTAAGTTGGGTTTGGTAAGGTTAGATTATGCTTGGTAAGGTGAGATTAGGTTTGGAAAGGTTAGCATGAGGTTAGGGTTAGGTTAGGGTGGTTAATCTTTAGGTGAGATAAGCTGGGGTTAATGTTCGGATAAAAGCTTGAAACGTAAACACTAATAACTAACATTAATCTCCCTTTACATGTTACTGATAAACTTGTTACTAACGTCTCCTCACCGTCCTACACCTATGGTGGGATGACCTGGGCGTGTCTTCACCGTGAAAACCAGCGGCAGCTTACACCCACACCTGCCAGAGGTCATAGGTAGTGTGTGTGTGTGTGTGTGTGTGTGTGTGTGTGTGTGTGTGTGTGTGTACTTTTAATATCGGATGTTCAACGTGGGTATGACTTATTTTTAGGTCCATAGACACACATTATCACCATGTTTAACACAACAAATTCCCAGAACCCTGAGGTGACCACTCAAGAGACTTTATAAGTCACTAACATGCAGATCATTATCTGCTGTCGTCCTCACCCCAGGCGTGGCCTGCTGAGATCACTGTCTAACTCTACGTTGAAATCTCCACACTACTAGCATACTATGGTAGTGTACAACACCGTCAGTGCTTCAGGCAGAGTTGTTACACTTCAGTAAATATATACTACACATAATGGTTGTGAGGAGGTGAATGTTATCACCTGGCTGGCTAGTGTACTAGCTGCAGGCTCCACACACCACTACTGCCACACCATCATCCAGCTGACGGTACATTGGATAATCGTTAACACTTGACGAGGGGCACCACCCCGGCTGGTGGTGGTGGGTGAACATCAGTCACCAGCCTGGCACAGGTCACCGGGGTAAGTCGTGTGTGTGTGTGTGTGTGTGTGTGTGTGTGTGTGTGTGTGTGTGTGTGTGTGTGACTACTTAACAACTAGTACATGTAACTAAGGAAATGTAGAATGCCTTAACAATTAAAACATGACCACCGCCTCGAGAAAGATTTACCCTGACAAAGAAAACTCAAGTAAAATACATTAAGATGGAGCTCCCCCTCACGAGACTAAGACAAGGAACATACAGTGTTGGTCCCCTACACATGACAACACGGCAGCAACGCTGAGTCAAGGTGGCACTGTCACAGGGGAGCAGTCCATGACACACTCTGCCTCGCCGCCCATGACACACTCTGCCTCGCCGCCCATGACACACTCTGCCTCGCCGCCCATAACACACTCTGCCTCGCCGCCCTCACGTATAGAACCCGAAGGGCTTCTGGGCGTTTTCATCAGGCTTGGGTGTGTTGAGGGCGGTGCCGAGGGCCAGAGGGAGGGCAGGTGGAGTACGGGTTCCTTGATGACCCGGCCCCAGGGGTAACAGACGAGGCCGCCCACGCCCACGCTTCATAGGCGCACCAGTACCCCCACTCGGGCTGCCGCTACCGCCTGTTGGTAGAAACACAAGCAAGTTTATACACAGATACATATTAACACATTAACTTAAACCAATAACACCTGTCCCAGCACCCACACCTGTCCCACCACTTACACCTGCCCCACCATCCACACCTGTCCTATCATCAACACCTGTCCCAGCATACACACCTGTCCTCTCATCAACACCTGTCCCACCACCACATACAGTTTATCGGGATAGAATCTGAAAAGCAAATCACATAGATAATGAGGGAGAGTTGCCATGGGTGATGATTATGAGGGAGAGTGTGAAGGAGAGTTGCCATGGGTGATGATTATGAGGGAGAGTGTGAGAGAGAGTTGCCATGGGTGATGATTATGAGGGAGAGTGTGAGAAAGAGTTGCCATGGGTGATGATTATGAGGGAGAGTGTGAGAGAGAGTTGCCATGGGTGATGATTATGAGGGAGAGTGTGAGAGAGTTGCCATGGGTGATGATTATGAGGGAGAGTGTGAGAGAGAGTTGCCATGGGTGATGATTATGAGGGAGAGTGTGAGGGAGAGTTGCCATAGGTGATGATTATGAGGGAGAGTGTGAGAGAGAGTTGCTGCGGTGATGATTAGAGGAGAGTTGTCGAGATGATTAGGGAGGAGAGGTGAGAGAGAGTTGCCATGGGTGATGATTATGAGGAGAGGTGAGTGAGAGTGCCATAGGTGATGATTATGAGGAGAGTGTGAGAGAGAGTTGCCATGGGTGATGATTATGAGGGGAGAGGTGAGAGAGAGTTGCCGTGGGTGATGATTATGAGGAGATATGAGGGAGAGTGTGAGGGAGTTGTCATGGGTGATGATTGTGAGGAGAGTAGGGGAGAGTTGCCATGGGTGATGATTATGAGGAAGAGTGTGAAGGGGATGAGTTGTCAATGATGAGGGTGGGATGAGGGAAGTGTGTGAGGGAGAGGCGAGAGAGTGTGAGGGAGAGTGCCATGGGTGATGATTATGAGGGAGAGGTGAGGAGAGTTGCCAGGGTGATGAATATGAGGGAGTTGCTATGGGTGATGATTATGAGGGAGAGTGTGCTATGGGTGATGATTATGAGGGAGAGGTGAGAGAAGGCCATGGGGTGATGATTATGAGGGAGAGTGTGAGAGAGAGTTACCATGGGTGATGATTATGAGGAGAGGTGAGGGAGAGCGTTGCCATGGGTGATGATTATGAGGGAGAGAGTGAGGGAGATTTGCCATGGGTGATGATTATGAGGGAGAGTGTGAGGGAGAGTTGCCATGGGTGATGATTATGAGAGAGAGTGTGAGGGAGAGTTGCCATGGGTGATGATTATGAGGGAGAGTGGAGAGTTGCCATGGGTGATGATTATGAGGGAGAGAGTGAGGGAGATTTGCCATGGGTGATGATTATGAGGGAGAGTGTGAGGGAGAGTTGCCATGGGTGATGATTATGAGAGAGAGTGTGAGGGAGAGTTGCCATGGGTGATGATTATGAGGGAGAGTGTGAGGGAGAGTTGCCATGGGTGATGATTATGAGGGAGAGAGTGAGGGAGATTTGCCATGGGTGGTGATTGTGACAAGTGTACAGTACAGTTATGGGCGACTTTAACCTTGGCCAAATAGATGGACTGACCTTACAGGTAACTCAGAATCAGAGGATTTTCTCGAGACGATCCAGGACTGTTTTCTAAGTCAACATATAACCGAACCCACACGGGGTAATAATATACTCGATTTAGTTCTGTCAAATAGAGAAAACCTCATTAGCATTGTCGAGGTAGGGAACGAACTTGCAAACAGCAATCACAAAGAAATTAGATTCCAATTAGATTTTCAGGGCAGACGTGAGGAAAATTTCACTAAAGTACCAGATTTCAGAAGGGCGAACTTTGACAGTTTAAAGAGGCAGCTGAGAGAGGGGGTGTCGCGCTTGGCCGTGAACCTGACAGATGACACCGACCTGATAACGAGATCTGAGATTGCCGAGTTCCACGACAATTTAAATAGTGAGTTACTTAATGCACAAAGGCAGAACATACCATACAAAAAACTCAGATCAGACAACAATGACCCTAAATGGATAAATAATTATTTAAAGAACATCATCGGCCAAAGGAAGGCTATAGGTAGAAGGATAAATCGTGGCGAAATTCACCTCCGGGACTATTATAGGGTATTGGCGAGTAGGGTTAAAACCGAGATAAGGAAAGCAAAGAGGAATAATGAGGTAAGGATAGCAAGGGAAGCAAAGACAAACCCCAAAGGATTCTACCAAATGTATCAAACTAAAACACGAGAAAAGATTGGACCAATACGGTCCGACGCCGGCGAGCTCACTGATAACGACAGAGAAATGAGCAATAATTTGAATAAATATTTTTCAACAGTTTTCACCACCGAAAATTTAAACATGATACCCGAGGCACCGACTTTATTCAGAGATAGTGAAGAAATAGTAGTGACTAGTAACGATGTTAGTAAGCAAATAGACAAACTGAAGCCTAATAAGTCACCTGGTCCCGATGAGATATTTGCCAGAGTATTAAAGGAGTGTAAGGAAGAGCTTAGTATGCCCTTAGCAAAGTTGTTTAACATGTCCTTAAAAACAGGTGTAGTACCAAAATCCTGGAGGATAGCGAATGTAATACCGATTTTCAAGAAGTGGGATAGATCACTATCCTCTAACTACCGCCCAATTAGTCTAACATCAATAGTAGGCAAATTACTGGAAGCAATCATTTCAAACTCTATTCGAAATCACCTGGAGAAGCACCGATTGATCAATGATTCCCAGCATGGCTTCACAAGCGGACGTTCTTGTCTAACTAACCTATTAACATTCTTTTCATCAGTTTTCGAATCGGTGGACGAGGGGCACAATTATGATGTGGTATATCTCGACTTTAGCAAAGCCTTCGACAGAGTCCCCCACGAAAGACTAATTAGAAAGGTAGAAGCTCATGGCATCAAAGGCAACATCCTTAAATGGATTAGGGCGTGGTTACAGGACAGGAAACAGCGAGTGAGCATTAACGGCACTAAGTCCCATTGGAGCAACGTCACAAGTGGAGTTCCCCAAGGCTCAGTACTTGGACCATTATTATTTATTATATACATAAACGACATAGATATCGGCATAGACAGCAACATAAGTAAATTTGCTGATGACACTAAAATAGGACGTGTTATTAAATCTGACGAGGACTCAGCAAAACTACAGGAAGATCTAAACAAATTATTTTGAATGGTCTGAAAAATGGCAGATGAAATTCAACGTGGACAAATGTAAAGTACTCAGTATAGGAGATGTAAACAGGGAAACCAGATACCAGATGAACAACGATGCCATAGAGAAATCCGACTGTGAGAGAGATTTAGGAGTAATGATAAGTAGGAACCTTAAGCCAAGTAAACAATGTGTTTTTGCTCGTAACAAGGCTAATAAAGTACTTGGGTTCATACAAAGGAGTGTTAGTTACAAGACTAGCGAGGTCATCCTAAAACTGTATCTTGCTCTTGTGAGACCACACCTGGATTACGCAGTTCAGTTCTGGTCACCGTATTACAGAATAGATATAGAATCCTTGGAAAGAATTCAGAGGAGAATGACAAGACTAATCCCGGGCATTAGGAACCTTGAGTATAGAGACAGGTTAAAGCATCTTAATTTGCACTCCCTTGAGAGACGTAGAGCGAGGGGCGACCTGATAGAGGTGTACAAGTGGAAGGCAGGGCTAAACAAAGGGGACATTACAAAGGTACTCAAACTATCCAACCAGGAGCGAACTCGTAACAATGGTTTTAAATTAGACAAATTTAGATTTAGGCGGGAAATAGGTAAACACTGGTTTGGAAACAGAGTAGTGGATGAATGGAACAAGTTACCAAATATCATCATTAACTCGAATACGCTGAATAGCTTCAAACATAGGTTGGATGCTTATATGAGCAATAGGGGTTGGGTGTAAACGGGACTGCCCAGTATGGGCCAATAGGCCCGCTGCAGTTTCCTCCATTCTTATGTTCTTATGTTCTTATATCAATATATGTCAACGTCTACTTGAGGGTGTTGTACTTGAGGGAGGTTGTGATTATAACATCTACTTTAGGGTGTTGTAGGTGAGGAAGGTTGTGATTATAACATCTACTTGAGGGTGTTGTAGGTGAGGAAGGATGTCATTACAACATCTACTTGAGGGTGTTGTAGGTGAGGAAGGTTGTGATTATAACATCTACTTGAGGGTGTTGTAGGTGAGGAAGGTTGTGATTATAACATCTACTTGAGGGTGTTGTAGGTGAGGAAGGTTGTGATTATAACATCTACTTGAGGGTGTTGTAGGTGAGGGAGGTTGTGATTATAACATCTACTTGAGGGGGTTGTAGGTGAGGAAGGTTGTGATTATAACATCTACTTGAGGGTGTTGTAGGTGAGGAAGGATGTGATTACAACATCTACATGAGGGTGTTGTAGGTGAGGAAAGTTGTGATTATAACATCTACTTTGAATGAGTTGGTGAGGGTTGTGATTATAACATCTACTTGAGGTGTTGTAGGTGGAAGATTTACGCTGATGACGTCACACAACATTGTCCAGTACCTGTTAGGTGGGGGGGGTAGTGGCGTTTACCTCCTTCGTCTGGCTACATTACCATTTCTGCCCATCCTCCTCCTCTTTCCTGACCCCATTCTCCATCACTCCATGACACCTCCGTCCTTCTCTCACTATCCCAGGCACCCTCCCTCCCTCCCGAGTTGAGAATTGCGCCGTGACCCGCCTCCCCCAAGGGTCAGGCAGGTATAATTACAGGTGAGTCTGCCTCAAGCTGAATCTCCACCACCAGGGTCGCGTGTCTACATCAGCTGATACGTTTAAAGGGCTGACAATTATTGATGTGGTGGGTGGAGGATGTGTAGTGGTGGGCGGGAGGATATGTGGTGGTGGTGGGTGGAAGGATGTGTAGTGGTGGGAGGGAGGATATGTAGTGGTGGTGGGCGGGGAGGATGTGTGGTGGGTGGAAGGATGTAGTGGTGGTGGAGGATATGGTGGTGGTGGGAGGGTGTAGTGGTGGGCGGGAGGATATGTAGTGGTGGTGGGTGGAAGGATGTAGTGGTGGGCGGGAGGATATGTGAGGTGGGTGTGTGTAGTGGTGGGAGGGAGGATATAGTGGTGGTGGGCGAGGATGGTAGTGGTGGTGGGGTGGGAGGATGGTGGTGGCGGGAGGATGTGTAGTGGTGGGCGGGAGTGTAGTGGTGGTGGGCGGAGGATGTAAGGATGTAGTGGTGGTGGTGGGGAGGATGTGAGTGGTGGGTGGGAGGATGTGTGTGGTGGTGGGAGGATGTAGGTGGTGGGCGGGAGGATGTGTAGTGGTGGTGGGGGGAGGATGGTGGTGGTGGCGGGAGGATGTAGTGTGGGGAGGATGTAGTGGTGTGTGGTATAACGGTGGTGTGGCAGGGTGGTGTGTGCGGGGAGCAGGGTGGGGGAGGTGGTATAATGGTGGTGGGCGGGAGATGTGTGGTGGTGGGTGTGTAATGGTGGTGGGAGTGGTGGTAGGATGGTGGTGTGGGGGGGGAGGGTGGATGTGTAGTGGTGGTGGGCGGGGATGTGTGGTGGTGGGCGGGAGGATGTATAGTGGTGGTGGGCGGGGAGGATGTGCAGTGGTGGGCGGGAGGATGTGAGGTGGTAGTGGGCGGGAGGATGTGTAGTGGTGGGCGGGAGGATGTAGTGGTGGGGGAGGATGGTGTGGTGGGCAGGAGGATGTGTAGTGGTGGTGGGCAGGAGGATGTTGGGTGGTGTTGTGGTGGGGAGGATGTATAATGGTGGTGGGCGGGAGGATGTATAATGGTGGTGGGCGGGAGGATGTAGTGGTGCTGGGCGGGAGGATGTGTGTAGTGGTGTTGGGCAGGAGGATGTGTAGTGGTGTTGGTGGGGAGGATGTGTAGTGGTAGGCGGGAGGATGTGTAGTGGTGGGGGCGGAGGATGTGTAGTGGTGGTGGGCGGGAGGATGTGTAGTGGTGGCGGGAGGATGTATTGTGGTGGGTGGGCGGGAGGATGTGTTGTGGTGGGCGGGAAGATGTATAATGGTGGTGGGCGGGAGGATGTGTAGTGATGAGCGGTAGGATGTGTCGTGTGGTGGGGGGAGTGTAGTGGTGAGCGGAGGATGTGTAGTGATGGGACGGAGGATGTGGTGGTGGGCGGAGGATGTGTAGTGGTGGGCAGGAGGATGTGTAGTGGTGGTGGGCGGGGGATGTATAGTGGTGGTGGGCGGAGGATGTGCAGTGGTGGGAGGATGATGTGTAGTGGTGGGAGGATGATGAGGTGGTGTAGGAGGATGTGTAGTGGTGGTGGGCGGGAGGATGTGTAGTGGTGGTGGTGGGCGGGAGGATGTGTGGGTGGGAGGGATGATGTAGTGGTGGTGTGGGAGGATGTGTGGTGATGTGAGTGGTGGGGGGAGGATGTGTAGTGGTGGGAGGGATGATGTAGTGGTGGAAAGGACGATGTGTGTGGTGGTGGCAGGAGGAGTGTGTGTGTGGGTGGTGGGTTGTAGTGGGAAGGAGGATGTGTGGTGGGGGGAGGATGTGTAGTGGTGTTGGGGGGGATGTGTAGTGGTGGGCGGGAGGATGTGTAGTAGGCGGGAGGATGTGGTGGTGGGAAGGGATGCGTAGTGGTGGGCGGAGGATGTGTAGTGGTGGGCGGGAGGATGGGTGGAGGATGTGTAGTGGAAGGATGTAGTGGCGGGCGGTAACACAGGTAACATCCTCAGGTAACACAGGTAACTCCTTCAGGTAACACAGTTAACTCCTTCAGGTATCACAAGGTTAACTCCCCAACACACACACACACACCAGGTCATCTCAACACACACACCAGGTCACACACACACACACACACACACACACACACACACACACACACACACACACACACATACACACACCCAGGTCACCTCACACACACACACACACACACATCATGTCACAACACACACACACCACACACCCAACACACACACCAGGTCACCCCAACACACACACGCACCAGGTCACCCAACACACATACACACTAGGTCACCCCAACACACCAGGTCACCCAACACACACATACACCAGGTCACCTCCACACACACACACCAGGACACCTCAACACACACACACCAGGTCACCAACACACACACCAGGACACCTCCAACACCCACACACTAGGTCACCTCAACACACACACACACACACCAGGACACCTCAACACACACACACCAGGACATCCCAACACACACACACACCAGGACACCTCAACACACACACACCAGGTCACCCCAACACACACACCAGGTCACCCCAACACACAGACACCAGGTCACCTCAACACACACACCAGGTTACCTCAACACACACACCAGGTCACCTCAACACATACATAAGAACATAAGAAAATAAGGAGTATGCAATAGGCCGGTTGGCCTGTGCATGGCAGCTCCTGTCTAGAGTTACTACCACTCTCTATCATCCATGAATCTATCTAGCCTCCTTTTAAAACTTTCCAGCGTTCCAGCACTTACTACAAAGTTGCTAAGCTTGTTCCACTCGTCCACCACCCTATTTGTGAACCAGTTCCTTCCTATCTCCCTCCTAAACCTAAACTTATCCAACTTAAATCCGTTGCTACGAGTCCTATCCTGCTCGGATATTATAAGAACTTTATCTATATCTCCTTTATTGATTCCTTTCACCCACTTAAATACTTCTATCATATCTCCCCGCACTCTTCGTCTTTCTAGGGAATACAAGTTTAGTTTCTTTAACCTATCCTGATATGGAAGGTTTCTAAGTGCCGGAATCATTTTCGTCATTCTTCGCTGCACCGACTCTAGTGAATTGATATCCATGATATAATAAGGGCACCAGAACTGAACCGCATAATCGAGGTGCGGCCTGACTAGCGCAAGATATAATTGCAATAAGACCTCTGCACTCTTATTACTTACACTTCTAGATATAAAACCCAATACTCTGTTTGCCTTATTTCGAACATTAACGCACTGTTTTCTAGGCCGTAGGTCCGGGCTTACAAGTACCCCTAGGTCTCTTTCACAAGTCGACTTCTCTAGGTTGATGTTGTTAAGGCTGTATACATTGACAGTATTTGTTCTTCCAGGACATCTCAACACACATACCAGGTCACCCCAACACACACACCAGGACACCTCAACACACATACACACCAGGTCACCTCAACACACACCAGGTCACCTCAACACACACACCAGGACACCTCAACACACACCAGGACACCTCAACACACATACACACCAGGTCACCTCAACACACACCAGGTCACCTCAACACACACTCCAGGTCACCTCAATATACACTAACTACTCAGGCGAGAATTACCAATGAGAACTTGTTAGTCGCGTCCATTTACATTGAAGACGTGTGAGTGTTTAATTACTTTATAAATATGTTCATCACACTGTAGCACTAACACATTGACAACCACAGTATGATAGAGAGTAATATTTTACTGCTTCACCTAGATCTTTTACTAGGCTGGTCAATAAAAGTTTGATTTCCTTTGTTGTAGAATACCCGAGTACACGTCCTGCAGTACAGGAGGTCACCATCATCGCCCAGGACAAGGTAGCAGAGGTTCTCGAGTCCCAGGTAGGAGATAATTGGGGACACACACACACATATAACGACAGGAAGCCAAGCACACGCTGGGATGATGCCTCAACACAGCTAATATCCCTGCACCATAATAGTCTACCACGCTGCCTTGCCTTCCCCCAACAGCGAGCGAGGCCATCACTAACTACAACCTATTAAAGTCTTCCCCCTCGTGTTATGTCAATGTTCCGTCAGACCATACCATCCCGTCGTGTGGGTTGTCGACTTCATGCCCCCAGGAAAAGGGTAATTTTCATCTGGCCCGACACAGAGAAGTGAGTCTTCACCTGACACTTGCTAAGGTAGAGATAAAAGCATCAGGAAACACAGACGAGCGCCCTTGTGACCGCAGGTATGATGACGGAGGTGAACACAGTGAGAGAGTTTGGGGTTCTATTACAGCTTATGTGATGACCCTGCACCTCTATCTCACACACTCACACACACACACACTCACAGTTATCTATGAGTTGCAGGAGTGTGTGTGTGTGTGTGTGTGTGTGTGTGTGTGTGTGTGTGTGTGTGTGTGTGTGCGCACGCACCCTAAAATCATTGCCCTATCAACGTTGAATCCATTAGCTACAATGACTCCTTCAAGTGACACTACGCGTCACACCTCCTCCAAACATAATATTTAAGAGCGTTATCGTACAGCTAAAGTCTGAGAGCTTCACTGACGAGACATCTGTCAGTGTACAGGTGTGAAGGGATTCTCACCTGTGGTAATTATCAACAACTGTTAATACAACACCTGAGTGTGAAGTATTACCTTGTGTGTCTACCAGCCACCTCATCTTCCATCTCTTATCACTTCAATTACAATGTTCATTAAAATACCTAATTATTCAACTTTTAAACTCATTAACATGTTTTTCTGCTCATCTTCAAGCTCTGGCATCTTGAGTCATCTATTTATCTTCCCTAATATGTAGTTCATTAAGCTGTACGAGTGTACGTGAACTTATAATATAGTTGTTCACCTTTTGTGTTTAATTGGCCATATTCTACGACCTTTACCTGATCAATAAATAACTAGAATGAAAAATTAAATATAAATGAAAATATAACAGACATCATGATCTATAATACCTGAAATAATAATAATAATAATAATAATATGTTGGTGTTCGTGGTGGTGGTGGTGTTGTTGTTGGTACTTATCATTACTCCTAAATCTTTCTCAGTCGGATTTCTCTATAACATCGTTGTTCATCTGGTATCTGGCTTCCCTGTTTACATCTCCTAGACTAAGTACTTTACATTTGTCTACATTAAATTTCATCTGCCATTTTTCAGACCATTCGAAAAATATATTTAGATCTTCCTGTAGTTTTGCGGAGTCCTCGTCAGATTTAATTACACGCTCTATTTTAGTGTCGTCAGCAAATTTACTTATGTTGCTGTCTACGTCGTTAATGTATATAATAAATAGAAATGGTCCAAGTACCGAGCCTTGGGGTAGTCCACTAGTGACGTTACCCCAATCGCTCTTTCCTGTCCTGTATCCACACCCTAATCCAGTTTAGAGTATCTCCAATTCCATGAACGTCCACTTGTGAAGCCATGCTGGGAATCAGTAATCAACTTGTGCTTCTCCAAGTGATTTCGAATGTAGTTTAAAATCCAGCAATTATTTTCAAACAGATTGGACGGTAGTTAAATGATAGTGATCTATCTCCCTTCTTAAAACTCGATATTACATTCGCTATCCTCCAGGGTTCTGGTACTACACCCGTTTTTAATGACATGTCAAACAAATTTGTTAAGGGCATACTAAGCTCTTCCTTACATTCCTTTAATACTCTGGCTAATATCTCATCGGAATCTGGTGACTTATTAGGCTTTAGCTTGTCTATTTGCTTACTAACATCATTACTAGTCACTACTATCTCGTTTAATCTATTTTCTTCACTATCTCTGTATATAGTCGGTACCACGGATATCATGTTTATATTTTCGGTAGTGAAAACTGATGAAAAATATATGTTCAAATTATTGCTCATTTCTCCGTCGTTATCAGTTAGCTCGCCGGTATCTGACTGTATTGGTCCAATCTTGTCTCGTGTTTTAGTTTGATACATTTGGAAAAATCCCTTGGGGTTTGACTTCACCTCCCTTGGTACCTTCAGTTCATTATTCCTCTTTGCTTTTCTTATCTCGGTCTTAACCCTACCGGCCAATACCTTATAATAATCTCGGAGGTAAACTTTACCACGATTTATTCTCCTACCTATAGCTTTCATTTGTCCAATAATATTATTCAAATAATTATTTATCCATTTAGGATCATTGTTGTTTGATCTGAGTTTTCTGTATGGTAAGTTCTGCCTTTGTGCATTAAGTAACTCATCGCATAAATTGTTAAGGTATTTCTTTCTCTCTCTTTTTCTCTCAGCCGTCACTCACAGATCTTTACGGTGGTGTTGTGGGTATTCTCTCTCTCTCTCTCTCTCACCCCCGGCCGTCACTCACACATCTTCACGTGGGTTGCAGTTCATTGCACTTCCTGAGACAAGAGACCGGCTGCTGGCACGGAGGAAGTTGAAGTGGTGGGAGCGTGACCTCTACTCTGTGTGACCTGACCTTCCTCATTAAGTCCCGTGACCTGGCTTAATTTAATTGAAGTGTGACCTGGGTTATCTTAATGAAGTCCTGTGTGAAATAGTTTCGTTTGATTTAACCCAAAGAATGTGAAAAAGCTTAGCTTGATCTGACCTAAAGCCTTTTAGCTTGACCACTTTTAATCCAATCTTACATGACTGTGAATTAACCTATTTTAATCCGACTGTAATTCAGCCTAATTTGACCTGACCCTCGGAACTTTCTCCACTACGAGCCTGCTAATTAAACCTTATTGCTAGACATAAGTTGACCTCGCATGACCTGTGTCTCAATCGGTGACCTGATCATCTGTAATATACCCTAATGAGACCTGACGGCTTTAAGATTTAGACTATTGTGAACTGACATTACCTGACCTGTAAGACTTAAGATAGTGTGACCTAAACCTGTAAGATTTTAAGATTTAAGATAGTGTGACCTGATCCTGTAAGATTTTAACATAAAGTAACCTAAACCTAAATGACCTGACTACCACAAACTACAGTAATTTCAGGTCATTTCTGTACTGCATGACCTCACTCGGGATGACTCGCCTCCATGACGCCACGTGACCTGGATCCAGCATGAAATAGTACCATCTGACTTCACCGTGTGTGACCTGACTTGCGTGACAGCCGAGCGTGAAGTGACTTTGGCTAACCTGATATATATCTGATACAACACAAGTGAATCAACTCTCACTTGACCACACTATACACGGCATAAATCAAGGTGACCTAACCTGACCTGACCTCCTTGATGGCCCTCTTACTTGACTGACTGTTTCCAACCTGACCCTGTGTTTTCAGTGGACCAGGTATTGGAACAGGACCCGTTATGACCTCCTGACACAACCCTGGTCATCCTTCTCCACCTGAGTTATTATGACCTGTCCCTGCGTGACCTGTGATACCTGTGGGACCTGTTTGTGTCAAGTGACCCGGCGTGACCTCCTGCACGACCAAGGACCTGTGCAGCGTGGCTTGTTCCCGTGTTAGTGCCACGTGATAAATAACACTCATCTGAAGATTAGGCACCCGAGTTTATGTCACCTTACGTTAATATTAACCACTTTTACCTAACATAACTAAACCAAACCTATTAGAGAGTACATATAAGCGAGCGAGCGCGCGTGTGTGTGTGTGTGTCTCAATCTCCAAGATCTTACATATCACCACCCGTTCCTCTTAACTGTGAATACGAGAGAGAGAGAGAGAGAGAGAGAGAGAGAGAGAGAGAGGTACAGTAAACCCTCCGTTGACGTCACCAAAACTCTCACTTCAACACAACACCACCAGGATAGAGAGAGTGAGGAAAGAGCAGAATATGTTAAAGGAAAATTGAAGAAAGTTGACTATAAGTTGGAAATAGAAAGTAGGGCGAGAGGAAGGAAGAAAGGAAGGAGTCGAATTAGAGCAATGGAGAAAGTCGAGGAAGAGGAAGGAGAAGATGAAGAGAAAGGCACAGAGGCTGGGTGATAGTTCCGGCGGTGTGTGGCTGCCACTTCCGCCGCCATGTTTGCAGGTGGGCGGCGCTAGTGACGTCACGGCCAGCACACTCCTGGTAAACACAGCGCCATGACGACCAGCCATACCTCCCTCTCACCTCCTCCATACAAGGGAAATCTTGTCTAACAAATCTGCTGACGTTTTTTAGGAAAGTCTTCGAGATAGTAGATAATGACGAAAATTACGATGTTATTTACTTAGACTTTAACAAAGCATTTGACAGAGTACCGCATCAGAGGCTTCTGAGAAAAATTAAGGCTCATGGTATCGAGGGGAAAGTTTTAAATTGGATAAAATCATGGCTCACCGATAGAACGCAGAGGGTCAGCGTAGATGGTGTTAAATCTGAGTGGGGCCGTGTAACCAGTGGGGTTCTCCAGGGGTCAGTACTAGGCCCACTCTTGTTCATAATCTACATAAACGATTTAGATACTGGGATCAGCAGTGACATAAGCAAGTTTGCGGATGACACCAAAATAGGGCGGCAAATTAATTCAGGGCAGGATGCAAATGCATTACAGGAGGATCTAAATAAACTGCAGGGGTGGTCTGAAAAATGGCAAATGAAATTCAACACCAGCAGGGGCAGCGTGCTTAATATTGGAAGAACAAATACTTATAATGTATACAGCCTTAACAACATCAACCTAGAGAAGTCGACTTGTGAAAGAGACCTAGGGATACTTGTAAGCCCGGACCTACGGCCTAGAAAACAGTGCGTTAATGTTCGAAATAAGGCAAACAGAGTATTGGGTTTTATATCTAGAAGTGTAAGTAACAAGAGTGCAGAGGTCTTATTGCAACTATATCTTGCGCTAGTCAGGCCGCACCTCGATTATGCGGTTCAGTTCTGGTGCCCCTATTATAGAATGGATATCAATTCACTAGAGTCGGTGCAGCGAAGAATGACAAAAATGATTCCGGCACTTAGAAACCTTCCATATCAGGATAGGTTAAAGAAACTTAACTTGCATTCCCTAGAAAGACGAAGAGTGCGGGGAGATATGATAGAAGTATTTAAGTGTGTGAAAGGAATCAATAAAGGGGATATAGATATAGTTCTTATAATATCAGAGCAGGATAGGACTCGGAGCAACGGATTTAAGATGGATAAGTTTAGGTTTAGGAGGGAGATAGGAAGAAACTGGTTCACAAATAGGGTGGTGGTCGAGTGGAACAAGCTTAGCAACTTTATAGTAAGTGCGGGAACTCTGGAAAGTTTCAAAAGGAGGCTAGATAGTTTCATGGATGATAGAGAGTGGTAGTAACTCTCGACAGGAGCTGCCATGCACAGGCCAACCGGCCTATTGCAGACTCCATATTTTCTTATGTTCTTATACCTCCCTCTCACCTCCTCCATACCTCCTTCTCACCTCCTCCATACCTCCACACTCCAACACTACGTCTTAGACTGTAACAAAATGGAACCTTGTAGGAACAGGTCCAAGCACACTGTGTATACAATGACACAGCACTTTATCTGTGATGGCAAGATAGCCGATATACTAAAGCTGTATCCACATTTGACCTCTAGTAGCTAAGTCAACTTCTATGCACTGAACTAAACAAACAATGTACTGGGGTGCACAATAAACTAGCTACCGCTCACAGGATGATTATGGGGTGCACAATTTACTCGCTCCCTACATGTTTGTTGTTGTCTACGTCAACATCACATTAAAGAGTGAGGGACCAAACAGTGAGCCTTGGGGTACACTCCTGTTCTCTTAACTCCGCCACGACTCCGTCCTCCTCCTGTTAATCTCTCGTCTGGAATACTAGACAAAGTTTACTTAAAAATGAACTGTATAACCTAACCTAACCTAACCCAAGTTAAACTAACCTAACCTAACCCAAGTTAAACTACCCTAACCTAACCCAAGTTAAACTAACCTAACATAACTCAAGTTAAACTAACCTAAACTAACCTAACCAAAACATGTTCACCGTCATCATCGTCCACATATTCTAAAAAGGTTGATAAAGAATCACAGTAAATTAGTGAGCCTGACCAGCCTCTACTTCACCCCACATAAGTCAACACGTGTTTCTCAAGGTCATTCCATCTTGACTTAATTACTGTAACATCTAGTAATTTCCTCACTAATGATAACCAAAACTAATGGTAAGGTAATTTTAAGTTCATTAACTATTGGTGTTGTATTAATTAGCTTCCTGATTGTAGTTATATGTTAAAGAAATTCACCCAAACTTTAGTGAGGAACGACAGACTAACGGACGGCCGTAAAAACAGAGAACTAATGAGGGGACGAATAGAGAATCAGAAAAACGGGCAGACAGATGAGAGA
>NW_024741687.1:7500-10658 GCF_018991925.1 Homarus americanus | reverse complement strand
TGTAATAAACACAAATGACCTAACCTAACCTAACCTGCCACTAAAACCAGATTTTCTATTACATAACGCTAAGACAGTGGTTCTCAACCTTGTTTGCCCCATGCACCCCTTTCACCATATGTCAGAATGTCATTCCCCCCTCCTTTCCAAGATTGTCTGTCTCAATAAGTGCATTCCAAATAATATGCATATAATACTGAAAATCCTTTATTTTTTCCATATTAGTACATATACATTTACAATTTTACATGGATTATTTTTATAGTGGAGTTTTACAAATTAAATGCCAATTGAAAATGTTGATGGATTTTTAAAACTTGAATAAAAGTAAAATAGTTTTTTTTTTATTTATAATGAATTACTTAACAGACCAAACTGAAGCATAATGCAATAAACAAAAAGTTCAATAGAATACCAGGATATTGTAAATTTGTAATTAATTTTATTCAGATGATGATTACAGTCAATGAGAAACCTGTGATTGTTTTTTCTTCGCCAATTCTGGGATACGCGGAGGAGTGTTTGAAAGGGCACAACGCAGGTCATTTTCTACCTCTAATCTACTACGTTGCTTCGTTTTAATTTGCAAATGAGTTGAAAAGCCTGACTCACAAAGATATGTCGACACAAACGGAAGCAAGACACGGATAGCTCTTTCTGCCACTTTTGGGTAGGAATCGCACATCAAGGGCCAAAATTCTGTGATTGATTTCTCATCGAACATATCTCTTGCTCCCGAATCAGTTTCCCCCCCCCCCCCTGAAAACCTGAATTCCCCCCCTGGGGGGAATTCCCCCCTGGTTGAGAACCCCTGGTGTAGATGATGATGGTGTAGATGATAATGGTGTAGATGATGATGGTGTAGATGATAATAGTGTAGGGGGCTTTTAAGAATATGAAGTGGTTATCTTGACCTTGTAATAAGACAAAAATAATTAAATTTTCTTGTTCAATGTTAATATCTGTTTTAACTTAATTTAACTTAACTTCACCTGAACTTATCCTAAATCTAATCCCACCTAACTTAATCCTAACCTAATGTGATCTTAGGTTAAGTTAGATCACCTATGGCCTAGAAAACAGTGCGTTAATGATCGAAATAAGGCAAACAGAGTATTGGGTTTTATATCTAGAAGTATAAACTAATAAGAGTGTGGAGGTCATATTGCACTAATCAGGAAGTACCTCGATTATACTGTTCAATTCTGGTGCACTTATTTATAGAATGGATATCAAATAACTGGAGTCAGTGTAGCGAAGAATAACGAAAATAATTCTGGGACTTAGAAACCTTCCATATCAAGATAGATTAAAGAAATTTAACTTGCATTCCCTACAAAGACCAAGAGTGCGGGGAGATATGATAGAAGTCTACTTCTGTAAGTTGATGTTGTTAAGGTTGTACATTGACAGTATTTGTTTGTTCCAGTATTAAGTGCGCTGCACTTGCTGGTGTTGAATGTCATTTACAGTGCATTTCCATCTTGCCCGGCCACAAAATACCTCATCTCGTTGACATATCCTTGGCCTGTACATTTTTGGGCTTCTTTTCTTATCGGTACTCTTCAACGAGCTCCCGAACGGACTGTACAAACAGGAAAAAGAAAATGATAAACAATACACAGCAGAAGACAAACAAAACTCTGTATAGAGTTTTGTTGTCTCTACTCATTCCTGGAAGTAAGAAGGGGCTACCCTCTGCACCCTCAGACTGTGAGGAGGGGCTAGCTACCGGCGGTGAGGAGGGGCTAGCTACCGGCGGTGAGGAGGGGCTAGCTACCGGCGGTGAGGAGGGGCTAGCTACCGACGGTGAGGAGGCCACCGGCGGTGAGGAGGGGCTAGTTTCACCTACCGGCGGTGAGGAGGGGGCTAGCTACCGGTGGTGAGGAGGGGCTAGTTTCACCCACCGGCGGTGAGGTGAGCCAGTTACCGGCGTGGTGAGGAGGGGCTAGTTTCTGCACCCACCGGAGGTGAGGAGGGGCTAGCTACCGGCGGTGAGGAGGAGCTAGTTTCTGCACCCACCGGCGGTGAGGAGGGGCTAGCTACCGGCGGTGAGGAGGGGCTAGTTTCTGCTCCCACCGGCGGTGAGGAAGGGCTAGCTACCGGCGGTGAGGAGGGGCTAGTTTCTGCACCCACCGGAGGTGAGGAGGGGCTAGCTACCGGCGGTGAGGAGGGGCTAGTTTCTGCACCCTCCAGCGAGGAGGGGCCAGGCTACCGGCGGTGAGGAGGGCTACTTCGCACCCACCGGCGGTGAGGGGCCAGCTACCGGCGGTGAGGAGGGGCTAGTTTCTGCACCCACCGGCGGTGTGAGGGGCCAGCTACCGGCGGTGAGGAGGCTAGGTTTCTGCAATTCCACCGGCGGTGAGGAGGCCAGCTACCGGCGGTGAGGAGGGGCTGTTTCTGCACCCACCGGCGGTGAGGAGGGGCTAGCTACCGGCGGTGAGGAGGGGCTAGTTTCTGCACCCACCGGCGGTGAGGAGGGGCTAGTTTCTGCACCCACCGGCGGTGAGGAGGGGCTAGTTTCTGCACCCACCGGCGGTGAGGAGGGGCTAGTTTCTGCACCCACCGGCGGTGAGGAGGGGCTAGCTACCGGCGGTGAGGAGGGGTTAGTTTCTGCACCCACCGGCGGTAAGGAGTGGGGCCAGGCAATGGCGGTAGGAGGGGCTAGTTTCTGCACCCACCGGCGGTGAGGAGGGGCTAGCTACCGGCGGTGAGGAGGGGCTAGTTTCTGCACCCACCGGCGGTGAGGAGGGGCTAGTTTCTGCACCCACCGGCGGTGAGGAGGGGCTAGTTTCTGCACCCACCGGCGGTGAGGAGGGGCTAGTTTCTGCACCCACCGGCGGTGAGGAGGGGCTAGTTTCTGCACCCTCCAGCGGTGAGGAAGGTCTCCCTTTCACCAGTGGGGGAAGGATACCTTGCTCACCCTTCGGACGTGATTATTTTTGACAACCCTCCTCTGGTAAATAGAGTCTGATCAACTTGCAGCCAAACATTTTAGCGATATCGTTCCTCTCTTCAAATGTTAGGTGATAGGACGTCCATATGTGGAGTTATCGAGCTACACCTTGCTCGAATTGGGGATTCCAACTACAGGAGTATCCCATCAAGTGTATTATGAAAACAACAGATATCAGACAAGGTCTCGTCATAACTCGCGC
>NW_024741687.1:0-2500 GCF_018991925.1 Homarus americanus | reverse complement strand
TAGCAAAAGTAGCGCTAAAGTAGCACATCAATAACATAAAACTAACACACTCTCTAAAATTAACACGAGCACCATGATAGTTACAGAGAAATATAAAAGTAACGAACCAGTAACAACAAAAGCACTTAAGGTAACAGAGTATTAACCTAACAGTAACTCAACAATTAAGTGACAAACACAATTATGAGAAGAGTAACATCACAGTAACACACCTTTACAATACCAAACGTAAATAATAACAACCAAAATAACATTATAGAAAGAAGAAAAAGATTAACTCAACAATAACAAAAGACTACAAAAGCAACTCAAGTAATGCAAGATTAACACCAAAGTAACAAGTAGCAATGACAAAAGTAGCACATGATCAAAACACCAGCACTAGCTCTCACTAAGCTACCCCTACAGCCTTGTTCTTTCTGTACAGTAAACATTAACACGAAGAAGAAAATTACCTTAAACTGTAGGTGAGGAAAACCCACAAGAGAGAGAGAGAGAGAGAGAGAGAGAGAGAGAGAGAATGAATAGAATGTTCAAATTGTTTCACTGCCTTCTAAGAAACTTGAGAAAAGTTGCCACGAGCCTCCAGAGGCCTTAATTGTCCCCCGGGTATGATTGGCTGGACCCAAAATTACCAGCTGGGATTTTCTGCTCACCGTTTTTCTTTGATTTTTATGTTAGCTTTTTTTTCTCTCTCTTTCTTTCTTTCGTTATTTTTATTGGTTCTCCTCGATCTTTGTGTCAGGTAGAATCACTGAAGATGGAACTATCATCACTTTCAGTGTGTGTGTGTGTGTGTGTGTGTGTGTGTGTGTTTTATTTCTACATCACTCGAAAAGTCATCAATTTTCACTCTTCTGTTTTCTCACGTTTTTCCTTGTATCAGAAAGACTTATAATCCTTTATTTACTCTTGTGTACTGTATACACTTCCTCCATCATCCCTAATTGAAACATGATCATTATATTTGTGTTATTCCCACCGTCCTCTCCCTCCCCCCTCTTCTATGTTTTCCCTTCCATGTTTCGCTCAGTCAGATTAATCTTCGACATTCATTCTATTGTCTATTCCCTCCCTCACCAACAGGCTAAACAATACATTCTATCTTAAACATCTAAAAAAAATCATTCTACAATTACTTATTCATGCACACTACGAGGAAATACAAAATATAAATTGTTTAAAAATACATCGCGAGCAACAACAAAAATACTCGCTTGGTGGTTTTTCTTGAAGGGTTTTGCCGCTAAGAAGATCACAACACTCGGTGGGAAAAGCTAATGGTCACCTTTTGAGAATCTTTTGTCATTTGGTGTGAGCCTTTAAGTTACGCCAGAAACATACAATTATTTTCACATCAGTTTCTAGTCTTTCTGATTCCATATGCATGTAACAGACTCTCACACATACTGACTGTCTGATAACTAAGAATATATATAACGATTTAAGTTAATAGTATCGACAATATTCACTGTTTTATACATGAGAAATTACATCCAGGCCACAGAAAATTCATGGAAATACAAGTTTAATTTCTATTGGTGGTGAAATGTAAACAAGGAGAGAGATGCTTATCTTAATAGCCATACTAATGCAAGACTGTGTCAACTATCAGCAATGTGATCATAGAGAGGCTGACAGCTACTTACTACCGAGAATCTCCCGGTGTTGTTTTTAGTGATGACATCTTAAGTATCTTCTTTAGGCAACAAACACTGGCGGAAATCAACCTTCTTACCATTTTTTTCTCTATTTTTCTTCTGGTTTTTTCTAATCTGTTCTTGTAACTATAATTTTCTATAATTTCAACATAATATATTTTCCTCCAGTCCAACCATCACCCTCATGCACTTCCATCACCACGAGTATTATTACCCAGTCACCTCTTAATATTAAATCAATGGACGGTGTTATATCAACCCTAATCCCCCCCCCCAAAAAAAAAATAATAAAAAAAATAAAATAAAAACTGCCGTACTGTAAAAACTTCCATTGAACTATAAAAAAATATTTAAAATTTAATACTTTCGAAATGGTTGTATCCCATATTATTAGTGTTTTTACGTTTTATTTATTTTAATTTATTTTGATGCATCGACTGCAAACTCTCAGTGCTAAATTATTATTTCTTATGCTAAAATTTCCCACTGTGTTCATCCCTACATATAATATTTTATTGTACATGTCGCTTTCACTGTTTCATGTATAAAATAATACAGTGTGGGATGCCGGCCATTATTGTATTTTTTTTTTACTATTCATTTTCGGAAAGTAGATATTCGATTTGGATTCCATGAAATTTCTGCTTAACCCCTTAAGTACAGTGACCGAGGCTTCTGGTCCGTGTATATCACTGTCTATACCACCTCCAGCCATAAAACCTCCTCGGCAGTGACTTACCCCTAGTGACTACAATGTCTTAACCTCTCGAATACAATGACTTTAACCCCTTGTGTACGTGGGTCTGTTTGTGTGGAGTAGAATCGTTTGGGGATAATCC
>NW_024741686.1:0-20886 GCF_018991925.1 Homarus americanus | reverse complement strand
TTTCCTCGATCAAGGGACTTTGTTATACTCCATCAGGGTCTTTGTTATACTCAATCAGGGGCCTTTGTTATATTCGACCAGGGGACTTTGTTATACTCGATCAGGGGACTTTGTTATACTTTTTAGGGGACTTTATAATATTCGATCAGGGGGCCTTTGTTATACTCGACCAGGGGCCTTTGTTATGCTCGATTAGGGGACTTTGTTATACTCGATCAGGGGACTTTGTTATACTCGACCAGGGTTCTTTCTTATGCTCGACCAGTAGCCTTTGTTATAATCGATCAGGGGGCTTTGTTTTATTCGATTAGGGGACTTTGTTATACTCGATGAGGGGCATTTGTTATACTCGATCAAGGGCCTTTGCTATACTCGATCAGGGGATTTTGTTATACTAGATGAGGGGACTTTGTTATACTCGATCAAGGGGCTTTTTTATACTCGTCGAGGGGCCTTTGTTATGCTCGATCAGAGGACTTTGTTATACTAGATCAGGGGACTTTGTTATACTCGATCAGGGGCATTTATTATATTCGACCAGGGGACTTTGTTATACTCGATTAGGGGATTTTGTTATACTCGATGAGGGGGCTTTGATATACCCGATGAGGGGGCTTTGTTATATTCGATTAGGGGACTTTGTTATACTCGAAGAGGGGCATTTGTTATACTCGATCAAGGGCCTTTGCTATACTCGATCAGGGGATTTGTTATACTAGATGAGATCATTTTGTTATACTCGATTAGGTGACTTTGTTATATTCGATGAGGGGACTTTGTTTTACTCGATCTGAGGACTTTGTTATACTCGATCAGGGGACATTGTTATACTCGACCAGGGGACTTTATTATACTCGATCAGGGGATATGTTATACTCGATCAGGGGGATGTGTTATTCTTGATCAGGGGCCTTTGTTATACTCGATCATGGGACTTTGTTATACTCGATCAGGGGACTTTGTTATACTCGTTCAGGCGGCTTTGTTTTCCTCAATGAAGGGACTTTGTTATACTCCATCAGGGTCTTTGTTATACTCAATCAGGGGCCTTTGTTATATTCGATCGGGGGACTTTGTTATACTTTTTAGGGGACTTTGTAATATTCGATCATGGGGCCTTTGTTATACTCGACCAGGGGCCTTTGTTATGTTCGATCAGGGGCCTTTGTTATACTCGATCGGGGGACTTTGTTATACTCGATCAGAGGACTTTGTTATATTCGACGAGGGGCCTTTGTTATACTCAATCAGGGGATGTGTTATACTCGATCAAGGGACTTTGTTATACTCGTTCAGGAGACTTTGTTATACTTGACCATGGGATTTTGTTATACTCGATCTGAGGACTTTGTTATACTCGATTAGGGGACTTTGTTATACTCGACAAGGGGACTTTGTTATACTCGATCAGGGGACTTTGTTATACTCGATCAGGGTACATTACTCTACTCGACCAAGGAACTTTGTTATACACGATCAGGGGATATGTTATACTCGATCAGGGGGATGTGTTATTCTCGATCAGGGGCCTTTGTTATACTCGATCATGGGACTTTGTTATACTCGATCAGGGGACTTTGTTATATTCGTTCAGGCGGCTTTGTTTTCCTCAATCAAGGGACTTTGTTATACTCCATCAGGGTCTTTGTTATACTCAATCAGGGGCCCTTGTTATATTCGATCGGGGGACTTTGTTATACTCGATCAGGGGACTTTGTTATACTTTTTAGGGGACTTTGTAATATTCGATCAGGGGGCCTTTGTTATACTCGACCAGGGGCCTTTGTTATGTTCGATCAGGGGCCTTTGTTATACTCGATCGGGGACTTTGTTATACTCGATCAGAGGACTTTGTTATATTCGAAGAGGGGCCTTTGTTATACTCAATCAGGGGATGTGTTATACTCGATCAAGGGACTTTGTTATACTCGTTCAGGAGACTTTGTTATACTCGACCATGGGACTTTGTTATACTCGATCTGAGGACTTTGTTATATTCTATCAGGGGACTTTGTTATACTCGACCAGGGGACTTTGTTATACTCGACCAGGGGACTTTGTTTTACTCGATCAGGGGACTTTTTTATATTCGATCAGGGTTTTTGATATACTCCATTAGGGGCCTTTATTATACTCGATCAAGGGCCTTTGTTATACTCGATCAGGGGACTTTGTTATACTCAATCAGAGGACTTTGTTATACTCGATTAGGGGACTTTGTTATACTCGACCAGGGGACTTTGTTATACTCGATCAGGGGACTTTGTTATACTCAATCAGGGGACATTACTCTACTCGATTAGGGGCCTTTGTTATACTCGATCAGGGGACTTTGATATACTCGATGAGGGGGCTTTGTTATACTCGACCAGGGGCCTTTGTTATGCCCAATCAGGGTACTTTGTTATACTCGATCAGGGGCCTTTGTTATACTATATCAGAGGCTTTTGTTATACTCGAACCAGGGGAATTTGTTATACTCGATAAGGGGACTTTGTTATCCTCGATGAGGGGCCTTTGTTATACTCGATCAGGGGACATTACTACACTCGACCCGGAAACTTTGTTATACTCGATCAGGGCCTTTATTATACTCGACATGGGGGGTTTGATAAACTCGATTAGGGGACTTTCTTATACTCGATGAAGGGGCTCTTTATACTCGACCAGGGCGATTTGTTATGTTCGACAAGTGGCCTTTGTTATACTCGATCAGGGGGCTTTGTTATATTCGAATTGGGGACTTTGTTATATTCGACCAGGGGCCTTTGTTATGGTCAGCTAGGGGACTTTGTTATACTCGATGAGGGGACTTTGTTATACTCGATCAGGGGGCTTTGTTTTCCTCGACCAGGGGACTTTGTTATACTCGATCAGGGGACTTTGTTATCCTTGATCAGGGGACTTTGTAATATTCGATCAAGGGGCTTTGTAATACTCGATGAGGGGCCTTTGTTATACTCGATCAGGGGACATTACTATACTCGACCCGGGAACTTTTTTATACACGATCAGGGGATATGTTATACTCGATCAGGGGATGTGTTATACTCGATCAGGGGACTTTGTTATACTCAGTCAGGAGGCTTTGTTATACTCGATCAGGGGAATTTGTTATACTCGATTTGGGGACTTTGTTATACTGGAACAGGGGGCTTTGTTTTCCTCGATTAGGGGACTTTCTTATACTCCATCAGAGGCCTTTGTTATACTCGATCAGGGGATGTTGTTAGACTCGATCAGGGGGCTTTGTTTTGCTCGATTAGGGGACTTTGTTATACTCCAACAGGGTCTTTGTTATGCTCCATGAGGAGCCTTTGTTATACTCGACCAGGGGACTTTGTTATACTCGATCAGGGAACTTTGTTATACTTGATCAGGGGACTTTGTACTATTCGATGAGGGGGGCTTTGTTATGCTCGACGAGGGGCCTTTGTTATGCTCGATAAGGCGACTTTGTTATATTCGATCAGGGGACTTTGTTATTTTCGATCAGGTGCCTTGGTTATACTCGACCAGGGGACTTTGTTATACTCGACCAGGGGACTTTGTTATACTCAACCAGGGGACTTTGTTATACTCGACCAGGGGACTTTGTTATACTCGATCAGGGGAATTTGTAATACTCGTCCAGGGGACTTTGTTATACTCGATAAGGGGACTTTATTATACTCGATCAAGGGCCTTTGTCATAATCGAACAGGGGACTTTTTTAGACTCGATGAGGGGCCTTTGTTATACACGATGAGGGGCCTTTGTTTTACTCAATAATGGGCCATTGTTATACTCAACCAAGGTACTTTGTTACACTCGATAAGGGGAATTTGTTATACTCGACCAGGGGAATTTGTTGTACTCGATCAGGGGAATTTATTATACTCGACCAGGGGACTTTGTTATACACGACCAGGGGACTTGGTTATATTCGATCAGAGGACTTTGTTATACTCGATCGGGGGACTTTGTTTTACTAGATTAGGGGTCTTTGTTATACTCGATCAAGCGACTTTGTTAAACTCGATTAGGGGCCTTTATTATACTCTAACAAAAGGCTTTGTTGTACTCGATCAGGGGACATTACTATACTCGCCCAGGGAACTTTTTTATACACGATCAGGGGATATGTAATACTCGATCAGGGGATGTGTTATACTCAATCAGGGGACTTTGTTATACTCGATCAGGAGGCTTTGTTATATTCAACCGGGGGCCTTTGTTATACTCGATCATGGGCCTTTGTTATACTCGATCAGGTGACTTAGTTATAATCGACCATGGGACTTTGTTCTACTCGATCAGGGGACTTTTTTATACTCGATCAGGGGAATTTGTTATATCGATCGGGGGAATTTGTTTTGCTCGATCAGGGGGTTTTGTTATACTCGATCAAGGGACTTTGTTATACTCGACCAGGTTACATTGTTTTACTCGATGAGGGGACTTTGATATACTCGATCAGGGGGCTTTGTTATACTCGACCAGGGGCCTTTGTTATGCTCGATCAGGGTACTTTTTTATACTCGATCAGGGGACTTTGTTATACTCGATCAAAGGACTTTGTTATACTCGATCAGGGGACTTTGTTATACTCGATCGAGGACTTTGTTATACTCGATCAGGGGGCTTTGTTATACTCGATCAGGGGACATTACTATACTCGACCAGGGAACTTTGTTATACACGATGAGGGGGTATGTTATACTCGATCAGGGGACTTTGTTATACACAGTCAGGAGGCTTTGTTATACTCCACCGGGGGCCTTTGTTATACTCGATCAGGGAAATTTGTTATACACGATCAGGGGACTTTGTTCTACTCAACCAGGGGACTTTGTTATACTCGACCAGGGGTCTTTGCTATACTCGATCAGGGGACTTTGTTTTCATCGATCAAGGGACTTAGTTATTCTCCATCAGGGACTTTGTTGTGCTCCATTAGGGGTCTTTGTTCTACTCGACCAGGGGACTTTGTTATACTCGATCAGGGGACGTTGTTATACTTGATCAGGGGACTTTGTATTATTCGATTAGGGGGGCTTTGATATGCTGGACCAGGGGCCTTTGCTATGCTCGATAAGTGGACTTTGTTATATTCGATCAAAGGACTCTGTTATTCTCGATGAGGGGCCATGGTTATACTCGACCAGGGGACTTTGTTATACTCGATGAGGGGCCTTTGTTATACTCGATCAAGGGCCTTTGTCATAATCGATCAGGGGACTTTGTTATATTCGATTAGGTGACTTTGTTATACTCGATGAGGGGCATTTGTTATGCTCGATCAAGGGACTTTGTTATACTCGATGAGGGGCATTTGTTATGCTCGACCAGGGGACTTTGTTATACTCGATCAGGGGACTTTGTTATACTCAATAAGGGGACTTTGTTATGCTCGACCAGTGGCCTTTGTTATACTCGATCAAGGGGCTTTGTTATATTCGATTAGGTGACTTTGTTATACTCGATGAGGGGCATTTGTTATACTCGATCAAGGGCCTTTGCTATACTCGTTCAGAGGACTTTGTTAGACTCGATTTGGGGCCTGTGTTATAATCGATGTAGGGACTTTGTTATACTTGATCAGGGGAATTTGTTATACTCGACCAGGGTCTTTGTTAAACTTGATCATGGGAATTTGTTATACTCGACCAGGACTTTGTTATACTCGATCAGGGGACATTACTATACTCGACCAGGGCACTTTGTTATACACGATCAGGGGATATGTTATGCTTTATCATGGGATGTGTTATACTCGACCAGGGGACTTTGTTAAATTCAATCAATGGACTTTGTTATACGCGACCAGGAGACTTTCTTATACTTGATTTGGGGACTTTGTAATATTCGATCGGGGGGGTTTTGTTATACTCGACCAGGGGCCTTTGTTATGCTCGATAAGAGAACTTTGTTATACTTGATGAGGGGCCTTTGTTATACTCGATCAGGTGAATTTGTTATACTCGATCAGGGAACTTTGTTATACTCCATTAGGTTTTTTGTTATGCTCCATTACGGGCCTTTGTTATACTCGACCAGGGTCCTTTGTTATGCTCGATTAGAGGACGTTGTTATACTAGATCAGGGGACTTTGTTATACTCGATGAGGGGCCTTTATTATATTCGACCAGGGGACTTTGTTATACTCGATTAGGGGATTTTGTTATACTCGATGAGGGGGCTTTGTTTTTCTCGATCAGGGGACTTTTTTATATTCGATCAGGGGACTTTATTATACTCGATCAAGGGCCTTTGTTATACTCGATCAGGGGACTTTGTTATACTCGATCAGAGGACTTTGTTATATTTGATCATGGGACTTTGTTATACTCGATGAGGGGTCTTTGTTATACTCGATTAGGGGACATTACTATAGTCGACCAGGGAACTTTGTTATACACGATCAGGGGATATGTTATTCTTGATCAGGGGACTTTGTAATATTCGATCGGGGGGCTTTATTATACTCGACCAGGGGCCTTTGTTATGCTATACAAGAGGTTTTTGTTATACTCGATCCAGGGGCATTTGTTATACTCGATAAGGGGACTTTGTTATACTCGATGAGGGGCCTTTGTTATACTCGATTAGGGGACATTACTATTCTCGACCCGGGAACTTTGTTATACTCGATCAGGGCCATTATTATACTCGACCAGGGGGATTTGATATACTTGATCAGGGGACTTTCTTATACTCGATGAGGGGGCTCTTTTATACTCGACCAGGGTGATTTGTTATGTTCGACCAGTGGCCTTTGTTATACTCGATTAGGGGGCTTTGTTATATTCGATTAGGGGACTTTCATATATTCGACCAGGGGCCTTTGTTATTGTCAACCAGGTTACTTTGTTATACTCGATCAGGGGGCTTTGTTTTCCTCGACCAGGGGACGTTGTTATACTCGATCAGGGACGTTGTTATACTTGATCAGGGGACTTTGTTATACTCGATCAGGTGACTTTGTTATACTCGATCAGGTGACTTTCTTATACTCGACCATGGGACTTTGTTATACTCAACCAGGGGCCTTTGTTATACTCGATCAGGGGCCTTTGTTATACTCGATCAGGTGACTATGTTATACTCGACCATGTGACTTTGTTATACTCGATCAGGGGACTTTGTTATACTCGATGAGGGGCCTTTATTATACTCAATTAAGAGCCTTTGTTATACTCGATCAGTGGACTTTGTTATACTCGACCAGGGGCCTTTGTTATACTCGAGCAGGGGCCTTTATTATACTCAATCAAGGTCCTTTGTTATACTCTCCCAGGGGACTTTGTTATACACGATCTGAGGACTTTGTTATACTCGATCAGGGGACTTTGTCATACTCGACCAAGGGACTTTGTTATACTCGATCAGGGGACTTTCTTATACTCGACCAGGGAACTTTGTTATACACGATAAGGGGATATGTTATACTCCATCAGGGGGATGTGTTATACTCGATCAGGGGACTTTGTTATACTCGATCACGATGCTGTGTTATACTCAATCGAAGGCCTTTGTTATATTCGATCAGGGTCCTTTGTTATACTCGATCAAGGGACTTTGTTATACTCGATCAGGGGACTTTGTTAAACTCGTTGAGGGGGCTTTGTTTTCCTCGATCAAGGGACTTTGTTATACTCCATGAGGGTCTTTGTTATACTCCATCTGGGGCCTTTGTTATACTCGACCAGGGGACTTTGTTTTACTCGATAAGGGGACTTTGTTATACTCGATCAGGGGACTTTGTTATACTCGATCAGGGGCCTTTGTTATACTCGATCATGGGCCTTTGTTATACTCAACCAGGGGACTTTGTTATTCTCGATCAGGGGAATTTCTTATACTCGACCAGGGGACTTTGTTATTCTCGATGAGGGGAATTTGTTATTCTCGACCTGAGGACTTTGTTATACTCGATCAAGGGCCTTTGTTATACTCGACCAGAGGACTTTGTTATACTCGATGAGGGGAATTTATTTTACTTGAGCAGGGAACTTTGTTATACTCGATCAGGGGGCTTTGTTTATATCGACCAGCGGACTTTGTTATACTCCATCAGGGTCTTTGTTATACTCCATCAGGGGCCTTTGTTATACTCGGTCAGGGGACTTTGTTATACTCGATCAGGGGACTTTGTTATACTTGATCAGGAGACTTTGTAATATTCGATAAGGGGGCCTTTGTTATACTCGACCAGGGGCCTTTGTTATGCTCGATAAGGGGACTTTGTTATACTCGATCAGGGGCCTTTGTTATATTCGATCAGGGGACTTTGTTATACTCGACCAGGTCACTTTGTTATACTCGATCAGGGGGCTTTGATATACTCGATCAGGGGGCTTTGTTATACTCGATCAGGGGACTTTGTTATACTCGATGATTGGACTTTGTTATACTCGATTAGGGGACTTTTTTATACCCGACCAGGGTCCTTTGTTATGCTCGACCAGTGGCGTTTGTTATACTCGATCAGGGGACTTTCTTATATTCGATTAGGGGACTTTGTTATACTCGATGAGGGGCATTTGTTATACTCGCTCAAGGGCCTTTGCTATACTCGATCAGGGGACTTTGTTAGACTCGATTAGGGGCCTTTGTTATACTCGATCAGGGGACTTTGTTATACTCGACCAAGGGACTTTATTATACTCGATCACGGGCTTTTGTTATACTCGAACCAGGGGAATTTGTTATACTCGATCATGAGACCTTGTTATACTCGTTCTGGGCCTTTATTATGCTCGACCAGTGGGGTTTGATAAACTTGATCAAGGGACTTTCTTATACTCGATTAGGGGGCTTTGTTATACTCGACCAGGGTGCTTTGTTATGCTCGACCAGTGGCCTTTGTTATACTCGATCAGGAGGCTTTGTAATATTCGATTTGGGGACTTTGTTATACTCGACCAGGGGCCTTTATTATGGTCAACCAGGGGACTTTGTTATATTCAATCAATGGACTTTGTTATACTCGACCAGGGGACTTTCTTATACTTGATTTGGGGACTTTGTAATATTCGATCGGGGGGGTTTTGTTATACTCGACCAGGGGCCTTTGTTATGCTCGATAAGAGAACTTTGTTATACTTGATGAGGGGCCTTTGTTATACTCGATCAGGTGAATTTGTTATACTCGATCAGGGAACTTTGTTATACTCCATTAGGTTTTTTGTTATGCTCCATTACGGGCCTTTGTTATACTCAACCAGGGTATTTTGTTATACTCGATCAGGGGACTTTGTTATACTTGATCAGGGGACTATGTATTATTTGATCAGGGGGGCTTTGTTAAGCTCGACCAGGGGCCTTAGTTATGCTCGATAAGTGGACTTTGTTATACTCGATCAGGAGGCTTTGTTATACTCAACCGGGGGCGTTTGTCATACTCAATGAGGGGCCTTGGTTACACTCGACCAGGGGACTTTTTTATAGTCGATAAGGGACTTTGTTATACTCGACCAGGGAACTTTGTTATACTCGATGGGGGGACTTTGTTATACTCGATCAGGGGGCTTTGTTTTCCTCGATCAGGGGACTTTGTTATACTCGACCAGGGGACTTTGTTATACTCTACCAGGGGACTTTGTTATACTCAATCAGGGGACTTTGTTATACTCGACCAGGGGACTTTGTTATACTCGATAAGGAGACTTTGTTATACTCGATCAGGGGCCTTTGTTATACTTGATCAATGGACTTTGTCATATTCGATCAGGGGACTTTGTTAGACTCGATGAGTGGCGTTTGTTATACTCGATGAGGGGCCTTTGTTATATTCAATCATAGGCCATTCTTATACTCAACCAGGGGACTTTGTTATTCTCGATAAGGGGAATTTGTTATACTCGACCAGGGGACTTTGTTATACTCGATCAGGAAAATTTGTTATACTCGACCAAAGGACTTTGTTATACACGACCAGGGGACTTTGTTATACTCGATCAGAGAACTTTGTTATACTCGATCGGGGGACTTTGTTATACTCGATCAGGGGCCTTTGTTATACTCGATCAAGGGACTTTGTCATAATCGATCAGGGGACTTTGTTATACTTGATCAGGGGAATTTGTTATACTCGACCAGGGGACTTTGTTATACTTGATCAGGGGAATTTGTTATAATCGACCAGGGGACTTTGTTATACTCGATTAGGGAACATTACTATACTCGACCAGGGAACTTTGTTATACACGATCAGGGGATGTGTTATACTCGATCAGGGGATGTGTTATACTCGATCAGGTGACTTTGTTATACTCAGTCAGGAGGCTTTGTGATACACAACCAGGGGACTTTGTTATACTTGATCAGGGGACATTACTATACTCGACCAGGGAACTTTGTTATACACGATCAGGGGATTTGTTATACTCGATCAGGGGACTTTTTTATACTTGATCAGGGGACTTTGTATTGCTCGATCAGGAGGTCTTTGTTATGCTCGACCAGGGGCCTTTGTTATGCTTGATAAGAGGACTTTGTTATATGCGATCAGGGGACTTTGTTATTCTCGATCAGGGGCCTTGGTTATACTCGACCAGTGGACTTTGTTATACTCGACCAGGGGACTTTGTTATACTCGACTAGGGAACTTTGTTATACTTGATCAGGGGAATTTGTTATACTCGACCAGGGGACTTTGTTATACTCGATCAGGGGACTTTGTTATACTCGATCAGGGGCCTTTGTTATACTCGATCAAGTGCCTTTGTCATAATCGATCAGGGGACTTTGTTATACTAGATCAGGGGAATTTGTTATACTCGATCAGGGGACTTTGTTATACTCAGTTAGGAGGCTTTGTGATACACAACCAGGGGACTTTGTTATACTTGATCAGGGGACATTACTATACTCGACCAGGGAACTTTGTTATACACGATCAGGGGATTTGTTATACTCGATCAGGTGGTTTTGTTATACTCGACCAGGGGTCTTTGTTATACTCGATCAGGGGACTTTTTTATACTTGATCAGGGGACTTTGTATTGCTCGATCAGGGGGTCTTTGTTATGCTCGACCAGGGGCCTTTGTTATGCTTGATAAGAGGACTTTGTTATATGCGATCAGGGGACTTTGTTATTCTCGATCAGGGGCCTTGGTTATACTCGACCAGTGGACTTTGTTATACTCGACCAGGGGACTTTGTTATACTCGACCAGGGAACTTTGTTATACTTGATCAGGGGAATTTGTTATACTCGACCAGGGGACTTTGTTATACTCGATAAGGGGACTTTGTTATACTCGATCAGGGGACTTTGTTATACTCGATCAGGGGCCTTTGTTATACTCGATCAAGGGCCTTTGTCATAATCGATCAGGGGACTTTGTTATACTTGATCAGGGGAATTTGTTATACTCGATCAGGGGACTTTGTTATACTCGATGATTGGGCTTTGTTATACTCGATTTGGGGACTTTGTTATACTCGATGATTGAGCTTTGTTATACTCGATCAGGGAACTTTGTTATACTCGACCAGGGTCCTTTGTTATACTCGATGATTGGGCTTTGTTATACTCGTTAAGGGGACTTTGTTATACTCGATCAGGGGGCTTTGTTAAGCTCGACCAGGGGCCTTAGTTATGCTCGATAAGTGGACTTTGTTATACTCGATCAGGAGGCTTTGTTATACTCAACCGGGGGCGTTTGTCATACTCAATGAGGGGCTTTGGTTACACTCGACCAGGGGACTTTTTTATAGTCGATAAGGGACTTTGTTATACTCGACCAGGGGACTTTGTTATACTCGATGGGGGGACTTTGTTATACTCGATCAGGGGGCTTTGTTTTCCTCGATCAGGGGACTTTGTTATACTCGACCAGGGGACTTTGTTATACTCTACCAGGGGACTTTGTTATACTCAATCAGGGGACTTTGTTATACTCGACCAGGGGACTTTGTTATACTCGATAAGGAGACTTTGTAATACTCGATCAGGGGCCTTTGTTATACTTGATCAATGGACTTTGTCATATTCGATCAGGGGACTTTGTTAGACTCGATGAGTGGCGTTTGTTATACTCGATGAGGGGCCTTTGTTATATTCAATCATAGGCCATTCTTATACTCAACCAGGGGACTTTGTTATTCTCGATAAGGGGAATTTGTTATACTCGACCAGGGGACTTTGTTATACGCGATCAGGAAAATTTGTTATACTCGACCAAAGGACTTTGTTATACACGACCAGGGGACTTTGTTATACTCGATCAGAGAACTTTGTTATACTCGATCGGGGGACTTTGTTATACTCGATCAAGGGCCTTTGTTATACTCGATCAAGGGCCTTTGTCATAATCGATCAGGGGACTTTGTTATACTTGATCAGGGGAATTTGTTATACTCGACCAGGGGACTTTGTTATACTTGATTAGGGGAATTTGTTATAATCGACCAGGGGACTTTGTTATACTCGATTAGGGAACATTACTATACTCGACCAGGGAACTTTGTTATACACGATCAGGGGATGTGTTATACTCGATCAGGGGATGTGTTATACTCGATCAGGGGACTTCGTTATACTCAGTCAGGAGGCTTTGTGATACACAACCAGGGGACTTTGTTATACTTGATCAGGGGACATTACTATACTCGACCAGGGAACTTTGTTATACACGATCAGGGGATTTGTTATACTCGATCAGGTGGTTTTGTTATACTCGACCAGGGGTCTTTGTTATACTCGATCAGGGGACTTTGTTATACTTTTTAGGGGACTTTGTAATATTCGATCAGGGTCCTTTGTTATACTCGATAATTGGGCTTTGTTATACTCGATAAGGGGACTTTGTTATACTCGATCAGGGGACTTTGTTATGCTCGACCAGGGGGCTTTGCTATACTCGATCAGGGGACTTTGTTATACTCGATCAGGGGACTTTGTTATACTCGATGATTGGGCTTTGTTATACTCGATCAGGGTCCTTTGTTATGCTCGACCAGTGGCCTTTGTTATATTCGATCAGGGGGCTTTGTTATATTCGACCAGTGGCCTTTGTTATACTCGATCAGGGGGCTTTGTTATATTCGATTAGGGGACTGTGTTATACTCGACCAGGAACCTTTGTTATGGTCAACCAGGGGACTTTGTTATACTCGAACCAGGGGAATTTGTTATACTCGATCATGAGACTTTATTATACTCGATGAGGGCCTTTATTATACTCGACCAGGGGGCTTGATATACTCTATCCGGGGACTTTGTTATAATCGATCAGGGGGCTTTGTTATACTCGATCAGGGGACTTTGTTATACTCGATGATTGGACTTTGTTATACTCGATCAAGGTCCTTTGTTATGCTCGACCAGTGGCCTTTGTTATATTCGATGAGGGGGCTTTGTTATATTCGATTAGGGGACTTTGTTATACTCGACCAGGGGACTTTGTTATACTCAATCATGGGCCATTGTTGTATTCAATCACGGGACTTTGTTATACTCGATCAGGGGGCTTTGTTATATTCGATTAGGGGACTTTGTTATACTCGACCAGGAACCTTTGTTATGGTCAACCAGGGGACTTTGTTATACTCGAACCAGGGGAATTTGTTATACTCGATCACGAGACTTTTTTATACTCGATCAGGGCCTTTATTATACTCGACCAGGGGGCTTGATATACTCTATCCGGGGAATTTGTTATACTCGATCAGGGGGCTTTGTTTTTCTCCACCAGGGTGCTTTGTTATACTAGATCAGGGGACTTTGTTATACTCGATCAGGAGGCTTTGTTTTCCTCGATCAGGGGACATTTGTTATACTCAATCAGGGGACTTTGTTATACTTGATCAGGGTACTTTGTAATAATCGATCAGGGGGGCTTTGTTATACTCGACCAGGGGCCTTTGTTATGCTCGATAAGGGGACTTTGTTATACTCGATCAGGGGCCTTTGTTATACTCGACCAGGGGCCTTTGTTATGCTCGATAAGGAACTTTGTTATTCTCGATCAGGGGCCTTTGTTATACTCGATTAGGGGACATTACTATACTCGACCAGGGAACTTTGTTTTCCTCGATCAGGGGACTTTGTTATACTCCATCAGGGTCTTTGTTATACTCCATTTGGGCCTTTGTTATACTCCATCAGGGTCTTTGTTATACTCGATCAGGGGACTTTGTTATACTTGATTAGGAGACTTTGCATTATTCGATCAGGGGGGCTTTGTTATGCTCGACCAGGGGCCTTTGTTATGCTCGATAAAAGGACTTTGTTATACTCGATCAGGAGGCTTTGTTATACTCAATCAGGGGACTTTGTTATACTCGATCAGAGGGCTTTGTTTTCCTCGATCAGGGGACTTTGTTATACTCCATCAGGGTCTTTGTTATACTCCATTAGGGGCCTTTGTTATACTCCATCAGGGTCTTTGTTATACTCGATCAGGGGACTTTGTTATACTTGATTAGGAGACTTTGCATTATTCGATCAGGGGGGCTTTGTTTGCTCGACCAGGGGCCTTTGTTATGCTCGATAAGGGGACTTTGTTATACTCGATCAGGAGGCTTTGTTATACTCAACAGGGGGCCTTTGTTATACTCGATGAGGGGCCTTGGTTATACTCGACCAAAGGACTTTGTTATACTCGATCAGGGGAATTTGTTATACTCGACAAGGGGACTTTGTTATACTCGATAAGGGGACTTTGTTATACTCGATCAGGGGACTTTGTTATACTCGATCAGGGGACTTTGTTATACTCGGTCTCGGGGCTTTGTTTTCCTTGATCAGGGGTCTTTGTTATACTCCATCAGGGTCTTTGTTATACTCCATCAGGGGCCTTCGTTATACTCGACCAGGGGACTTTGTTATACTCGACCAGGGGACATTGTTATATTTGATCACAGGACTTTGTAATATTCGATCAGGGGGGCTTTGTTATACGCGACCAGGGGCCTTTGTTAAGCTCGATAAGGGGACTTTGTTTTACTCGACCAGGGGACTTTGTTATACACGATCAGGGGAATTTGTTATACTCGACCAGGGGACTTTGTTATACTCGATGAGAGGACTTTGTTATACTCGATCGGGGGACTTTGTTATACACTATTAGGGGACTTTGTTATACTCGATCAGAGGACTTTGTATTATTCGATCAGGGGGGGTTTGTTATGCTCGACCAGGGGCCTTTGTTATGCTCGATAAGGGGACTTTGTTATATTCGATCAGAGGACTTTATTATTCTCGATCAGGGGCCTTGGTTATACTCGTCCAGGGGACTTTGTTATACTCGACCAGGGGACTTTGTTATACTCGATTAGGAGAATTTGTAATACTCGACCAGGGGGCTTTGTTATACTCGATAAGGGGACTTTGTTACGCTCGATCAGGGGCCTTGGTTATACTCGACCAAAGGAATTTGTTATACTCGACCAGGGGACTTTGTTATACTCGATCAGGTGACTTTTTTGTACTTGATCACTGGACTTTGTAATATTAGATCAGGGGGGCTTTGTTATACTCAACCAGGGGCTTTTCTTATGCTCGATAAGGGGACTTTGTTATATTCGATCAGGGTACTTTGTTATACTCGATGAGGGGCCTTTGTTATGCTCGACCAGAGGACTTTGTTATACTCGATCAGGGGACTTTCTTATACTCGATCAGGGGGCTTTGATATACTCGATCAGGGGACTTTGTTATACTCGACCAGGGGGCTTTGTTATATTCGATTAGGGGACTTTGTTATACTCGACCAAGGGCCTTTGTTATGGTCAACCAGGGGACTTTGTTATACTCAATCAGGGGACTTTGTTATACTCGATCTGGGAGCTTTGTTTTCCTCGACCAGGGGACTTTGTTATACTCCATCAGGGTCTTTGTTATACTCCATTAGGGGCCTTTGTTATACTCTATCAGGGTCTTTGTTATACTCGATCAGGGGACTTTGTTATACTTGATCAGGAGAATTTGCATTATTCGATCAGGGGGGCTTTGTTATACACGATCAGGGGATATGTTATACTCGATCAGTGGGATGTGTTATACACGATCAGGGGACTTTGTTATACACGATCACGATGCTTTGTTATACTCAACCGGGGGCCTTTGGTATATTCGATCAGGGGCCTTTGTTATACTCGATCAAGGAACTTTGTTATACTCGATCAGGGGACTTTGTGATACTCGTTGAGGGGGCTTTGTTTTCCTCGATCAAGCGACTTTGTAATACTCCATCTGGGTCTTTCTTATACTCCATGAGGGGCCTTTGTTATACTCGACCAGGGGACTTGTTATACTCGATCAGGGGACTTTGTTATACTTGATCAGGGGACTTTGTAATATTCGATCAGGGGCTTTGTTATACTCGACCAGGGGCCTTTGTTATGCTCGATAAGGGGACTTTGTTATATTCGTTCGACCTTTGTTATACTCGATCAGGGACTTTGTTATACTCGACCAGGGGACTTTGTTATACTCGATCAGGGGACTTTGTTATACTTGATCAGGGGACTTTGTAATATTCGATGAGGGGGCTTTGTTATCCTCGACCAGGGCCTTTGTTATGCTCGATAAGGGGACTTTGTTATACTCGATCAGGGCCTTAGATATACCCGATCAGGGGACTTTGTTATACTCGACCAGGGGACTTTGTTATACTCGATGAGGGGACTTTGTTATACTCGATCAGGGTCCTTTGTTATACTCGAACAGGGGACTTTGTTATACTCGATCAGGGGACTTTGTTATACTCGATCAAGGGACTTTGTTATACTCGATCATTGGGCTTTGTTATACTCGATCAGGGGACTTTGTTATGCTCGACATGGGTCCTTTGTTATACTCGATCAGGGGGGTTGTTATACTCGATCAGTGACATTACTATACTTGACCAGGGAACTTTATTTTACACGATCAGGGGATGTGTTATTCTCGATCAGGGGATGTGTTATACTCGATCAAGGGACTTTGTTATACTCGATGAGGAGGCTTTGTTATACTCGATAAGGTGACTTTGTTATATTCGACCATGGGACTTTGTTATATTCGATCAGGGGACTTTGTTATACTCGACCAGGGGACTTTGTTATACTCGATCAGTGGGGTTGTTATACTCGATCAGGGACATTACTATACTTGACCAGGGAACTTTGTTATACACGATCAGGGGATATGTTAAACTCGATCAGGGGATATGTTATACTCGATCAAGGGACTTTGTTATACTCGATTAGGAGGCTTTGTTATACTCGATCAGGTGACTTTGTTATATTCGACCATGGGACTTTGTTATACTCGATCAGGGGACTTTGTTATACTCGATGAGAGGACTTTGTTATACTCGATCAGGGGACATCACTATACTAGACCAGGGAACTTTGTTATACACGATCAGGTGATATGTTATACTCGATCAGGGGATGTGTAATACTCTATCAGGGGACTTTGTTATACTCGATCAAGAGGCTTTGTTATACTCAACGGGGGGCTTTGTTATAGTCGATCAGGGGCCTTTGTTATACTCGATCAAGGGATTTTGTTATACTCGACCATGGGACTTTGTTATACTAGATCAGGGGACTTTGCTATACTCGATCTCGGGGCTTTGTTTTCTTTGATCAGGGGTCTTTGTTATACTCCATCAGGGTCTTTGTTATACTCCATCAGGGGCCTTCGTTATACTCGACCAGGGGACTTTGTTATACTCGACCAGGGGACATTGTTATACTTGATCACTGGACTTTGTAATATTCGATCAGGGGGGCTTTGTTATACTCGACCAGGGGCCTTTGTTATGCTCGATAAGGGGACTTTGTTTTACTCGACCAGGGGACTTTGTTATACACGATCAGGGGAATTTGTTATACTCGACCAGGGGACTTTGTTATACTCGATGAGAGGACTTTGTTATACTCGATCGGGGGACTTTGTTATACACTATTAGGGGACTTTGTTATACTCGATCAGAGGACTTTGTATTATTCGATCAGGGCGGGTTTGTTATGCTCGACCAGGGGCCTTTGTTATACTCGATAAGGGGACTTTGTAATATTCGATCAGAGGACTTTGATATTCTCGATCAGGCGCCTTGGTTATACTCGACCAGGGGACTTTGTTATACTCGACCAGGGGACTTTGTTATACACGATCAGGAGAATTTGTAATACTCGACCAGGGGACTTTGTTATACTCGATAAGGGGACTTTGTTATGCTCGATCAGGGGCCTTGGTTATTCTCGACCAAAGGAATTTATTATACTCGACCAGGGGACTTTGTTATACTCGATCAGGGGACTTTGTTGTACTTGATCACTGGACTTTGTAATATTAGATCAGGGGGGCTTTGTTATACTCGACCAGGGGCCTTTCTTATGTTCGATAAGGGGACTTTGTTATATTCGATCAGGGTACTTTGTTATACTCGATGAGGGGCCTTTGTTATGCTCGACCAGAGGACTTTGTTATACTCGATCAGGGGACTTTCTTATACTCGATCAGGGGGCTTTGATATACTCGATCAGGGGACTTTGTTATACTCGACCAGGGGGCTTTGTTATATACGATTAGGGGACTTTGTTATACTCGACCAGGGGCCTTTGTTATGGTCAACCAGGGGACTTTGTTATACTCAATCAGGGGACTTTGTTATACTCGAACTGGGAGCTTTGTTTTCCTCGACCAGGGGACTTTGTTATACTCGATTAGGGGACTTTGTTATACTCGATGATCGGGCTTTGTTTTACCCGATCAAGGGCCTTTGTCATAAACGATCAGGGGACTTTGTTAGACTCGATGAGGGGCCTTTGTTATACTCGATGAGGGGCCTTTGTTATACTCAATCATGGGCCATTGTTATATTCAACCAGGGGACTTTGTTATACTCGATCAGGGGGCTTTGTTATATTGGATTAGGGGACTTTGTTATACTCGATGAGGGGCATTTGTTATACTCGATCAAGGGTCTTTGCTAAACTCGATTAAGGGACTTTGTTAGACTCGATTAGGGGCCATTGTTATACTCGATCAGGGGACTTTGTTATACTCGATCAGGGGCCTTTGTTATTCTCGACCAGGGGCCTTTGTTATGCTCGATCAGGGGACTTTGTTATACTCGATTAAGGGGCTTTGTTTTCCTCGATCAGGGGACTTTGTTATACTCCATCATGGTCTTTGTTATACTCCATCAAAGGCCTTTGTTATACTCGACGAGGGGACTTTGTTATACTCAATCAGGGGACTTTGTTATACTTGATCAGGGTACTTTGTAATAATCGATCAGGGGGGCTTTGTTATACTCGACCAGGGGCCTTTGTTATGCTCGATAAGGGAACTTTCTTATACTCGATCAGGGGCCTTTGTTATACTCGATTAGGGGACATTACTATACTCGACCAGGGAACTTTGTTATACACGAACAGGGGATATGTTAAACTTGATCAGGGGATGTGTTATACTCGATGAGGGGACTTTGTTATACTCGATCAGGGGGCTTTGTTTTCCTTGATCAGGGGTCTTTGTTATACTCCATCAGGGCCTTTGTTAACTCCATCAGGGGCTTTTGTTATACTCGATCAGGGGTCTTTGTTATTCTCGACCAGAGGACTTTGTTATACTCGACAAGAGGACTTTGTTATACTCGATGATTGGACATTGTTATACTTGATCAGGGGGCTTTGATATACTCGATCAGGGGACTTTGTTATACTCGATCAGGGGACTTCGTTATACCTCATGAGGGGGCTTTGTTATACTCAAGCGGGGGCCTTTGTTATACTCGATGAGGGGCCTTGGTTATACTCGACCAGGGGACTTTGTTATACTCGATCAAGGGAATTTGTTATTCTCGACCAGGGGACTTTGATTTACTCGATGAGGGGACTTTTTTATATTCGATCCGGGGAATTTGTTATACTCGATGAGGGCTCTTTGTTTATACTCGATCAGGGGACATTACTATACTAGACCAGGGAACTTTGTTATACACGATCAGGTGATATGTTATACTCGATCAAGAGGCTTTGTAATACTCAACCGGGGGCCTTTGTTATACTCGATCAGGGGCCTTTGTTATACTCTATCAAGGGACTTTGTTATACTCGACCATGGGATTTTGTTATACTAGAGGAGGGGACTTTGCTATACTCGATCAGGGGCCTTTATTATATTTGACCAGGGGACTTTGTTATACTCGATTTGGGGACTTTTTTATACTCGATGAGAGGGCTTTGTTATACTCGATCAGGGGACTTTGTTATACTCGACCAGGGTCCTGTGTTATGCTCTACCTGTGGCCTTTGTTATAATCGATCAGGGGGCTTTGTTATATTCGATTAGGGGACTTTATTATACTCGATGAGGGGCATTTGTTATTCTCGATCAAGGGCCTTTGCTATACTCGATCAGGGGATATTGTTATACTAGATGAGGGGACTTTGTTATTCTCGACCAGGGTCCTTTGTTATGCTGGATCAGAGGTCTTTGTTATACTAGATCAGGGGACTTTGTTATACTCGATCAGGGGCCTTTATTATAATCGAGCTGGGGACTTTGTTATTCTCGATTAGGCGACTTTGTTATACTCGATGAGGGGACTTTGTTATACTCGATCAGGGGGTTTTGTTTTCCTCGATCAGGGGACTTTGTTTTACTCCATCATGGTCTTTGTTATACTCGATCAGGGGACTTTGTTATACTCGATCCGAGGACTTTGTTATACTTGATCGGGGACTTTGTTATACTCGATGAGGGGTCTTTGTTTTACTCGATCAGGGGACATTACTATACTCGACCAGGGAACTTTGTTATACACGATCAGGGGATATATTATACTCGATCAGGGGATGTGTTATACTCAACCGGGGGCGTTTATTATACTCGATCATGGGCCTTTGTTGTACTCGATCAGGTGACTTTGTTATACTCGACCATGGGACTTT
>NW_024741685.1:0-3907 GCF_018991925.1 Homarus americanus | reverse complement strand
TGTATAGGGATATTACAGGCGTGGCCCAGCAGAGATAGAATTAGTCACAGATATGATATTCATGAAGAAGGAATATGGGGTCGACAAGATGACAACTTAACACGAGGAGAGAGACGTAATTCTGACATGTGTACTAGACAACGCCTCAGTGGCAATATAATCACAATGATATTCACACACTTTAGAACAATAAGCCAGGGTGTCTAGAGTCAGTGAAAAAATGTCTATACTCACGTATGATCGCTTATGCCCCAACGTAGATTTCACAATGTACAGTCTCGTTCAAGATTCTTCGAACACAGCTGGAGACAGCTGGCAACTCAAGGCCGTTTGTTTACTATAGTACGTAGTATAATATAATATGAAACAACAAACCCCCACCATTAAATTAAGCAACGGGGAACTAAGTAACCAATCGCCGATCAATTTTACATTTATTCATAATTTTTACTACGTACTATAGTAAACAAACGCCTTCAGTTGCCAGCTGTCTCCAGCGGTGAAGGAAGAATCTTGAACGAGACTGTACACTGATGCCTAGACTATAACTCCCGCCATGGGATGTGTAACACTTAATTAGCGCCCTTACACTGATGCCCTCTTTCAAAATTCACACACACCGGTAAGTTATAAAAATAAACATAGCATAATTAACGTTTTCATTTACTCCCACTTGATGGAGCGTAAAGAGCATTGCTTGCATTCTCTAAGACTGTAAGATAAAAATTACAGATAAATCCAAGAGTAGAGCAAATATCCACTAGTTGAATACGAAGTCACCAGGAAAATGTAGAACCAAAAGGACTATTAGGATTACATGCATGAATGGAAAGCAACTCTTGATCTGCAATAATAACAATTATATAGTTTTCGATTAGTTCCAAATAGCAATGACCGCACTGATATATATATATATATATATATATATATATATATATATATATATATATATATATATATATATATATATATATATATATATATATATATATATATATAAATGTTGAAGTATGTCTGTGTTTCTGTGTGTCCGCAACGATAAATCTCGAAACCACTAATGATCTATAGTGATGATGGATGGTGTTATATGTGTAGTGATGATGATGATGTTGTTCGTAAGGATGATGCTTAGATATGTTTTATGTAGATGATGATGGCAAGAGAGTGTAAGTGATGATGGATGATGTTATCTGTGTGATGATGGATGGTGTTATATGGAAGTTATAATAAAAGTCTCTAAAAAGCCTGACAGTTAATACCATTAGTGACCTCAGCCCACATCCGATGTGGGCCGAAATCACCACTGGTTCGAAGTCACCAGGGGCCGTCTTCACCTGTATACAAACTTATATGTTCTGCAGTCATGGCTAACGAAAAGAAAATATATTATGTAACTAATTACTGACTGGCATGGAGAGAGAACAGTTTAGTATATCAGTTAGGGGCCATGAGTCTTTCATTTCATTTTCTAACATACGGGTACATAATTATCAGTAGAGTTGATCATGGTTGTTAATTATACTAGTGCAATTGAGGACAACGCACTGTAAATCTGTGCAACTTATATCCCCATCGTAGTATGAGGGGAATTGTTCAACTGTAACCCCAGTTTAACTAAGGGGTGAAGCAATAGCTTGATCCACCTGTTACCTGATGACATACACTTGAAATAAAGATGCATTATGCTAATTGTCTTGAGACGTGTGGCCGACCACCATCTATACTTGAACTAAAAGTTAACGCTATCCCAACAACTGATTGGCACTTAGATCATAGTGTGAATTGACAGTTTTACATTTCACGGTAAATAATATACAGAATATTGATTAGTGTTAGTGTCCGTTGAAATTTATGCCACCTTATTGTTTAAACTAAACCAGGAGATGATTGGCTGTGTTAAGACACACTGTATAATATGTTTATGTTAGGCTCAAGACAGAAAAACGACCACAACGTGGTGTACATGCAGAATTTTCGTTCGATTTTTATTCCCCATCCTCTTACCTACCAAGGTTAATCTGCAAGGGAGTGGGGCAGTGCTTGGTAGGCGCCAGGACGTGTCCACATGTTCTTGGGCTTATATGCTATCCCTCTGGGGCACACTGCTGCTCCAAGATCCCCTGCTGGTCTAGCCTTCGGTCGTGATGCATTCAGTTACCATGTGTTGTCACGAGGAGGCACAGCAGGAGTCTTGATGGTGAAGAGGCTGTGTAATGGCAGCGGAAGACTAAGGCAAGGCTGCTTCCCTGTTCACCACGAGGGCTAGCCAGCGGCGGTAGCCGAAAACTAAGGAAGCAAGCATAATGCTACCACACTAGATGCATTACACCACCCTGTGTGTACACATACACACCATCATCACTATATATATAAAACAATATCCATCATTAATACATGTAACACTATCCATCATCACTACATACAACACCATCCATCATCACTATACTTAACAACATCCATCATCACTATACTTAACACCATCCATCATCATTACATAATATAACACCCCCCATCGTCACTACATGCTGTATAACACCATGAATCAACATTACGTATAACACCATCCATCATCACTATATGTGACACCATCATTATCACTACATATAACACCATCCGTCATCACTACATATAACACCATTCATCATCACTACATATAACACCATTCATCATCACTACATATAACACCATCCATCATCACTACATATAACACCATTCATCATCACTACATATAACACCACCCATCATCACTACATATAACACCATCCATCATCACTACATATAACACCATTCATCATCACTACATATAACACCATTCATCATCACTACATATAACACCACCCATCATCACTACATATAACACCATTCATCATCACTACATATAACACCACCCATCATCACTACATATAACACCATCCATCATCACTACATATAACACCATCCATCATCACTACATATAACACCATTCATCATCACTACATATAACACCATTCATCATCACTACATATAACACAATTAATCATCACTACATATATACAGTCATTATCACTACATACGGTATAACACTATCCATCATCACTATATATAACACCATACATCATCACTATATATAACACCATCCATCATCATTATATATAACACCATCTATCATCACTATATATAATACCATCCATCATCACAATATATAACACTATGCATCATCACTATATATAACACCATCCATCATCACTATATATAACACTATCCATCATCACTTCATATAATACCATCCATCATCACTATACTTAACACCATCCATCATCACTATACTAAACACCATCACTATATATAACACCATCTATCATCACTACATAACACCATACCATCTTCATTATATATAACACCATCCATCATCACTACATGTAATACCATCCATCATCACTATATATAACACCATCCATTATCACAATACTTAACACCATCCATCATCACTATACTTAACACCATCCATCATCACTATATTAATAAACTGAGCTTGAGTTTTTACTAAATATAGAAATTCCAACTTCATTTTTATCTGAATGGTCAAATTTTGAATTGGCCTCAGTGAGTGTGCTGTAAGTCTGGGTCCGTATATCTATACCTGCACATGATTGCCCATAAAGTACAAAAGATACCATAGCCTGTGGTATCTTTTGTACTTTATGGGGCCTGTGGCTCACAAACCACCTTTATGATATTATATAATACAAATATGCCTTAATCTTTTTATTGTTACGACATTACACTTTTTGTAATACGACCAGACACACCACTCTCGTAGCTCAGCGGCAGCACACCCCTCTTGTAGCGCTGCGGCAGCACATCTCTCTTGTAGCTCTGCAGCAGCACATCTCTCTCGTAGTGCTGCGGCTGCACACCTCTCTCGTAG